>NC_026007.2:43952342-44138310 GCF_000442705.2 Elaeis guineensis | reverse complement strand
GTGAAAGGGTTAGGTGTTTAAAATTTTCATTCAAAACACCCAATGCACCGAAAGCCCTAATGCCCAGAAACTCTTGACTATAATAATCAAAGTATAATAAATATAAATTAGGATAAAAAAATACTTGTAGTACTAATCTCAATTTTATAAGGTATCCAAGTGTCGCCTCCAATGGTGATCCACACAGAAATTGAACCAAAGACAGCACTCCTTCTTCCCTTGCTTCAAGAGTTCTAGCCCCTAGAACTCGACTAGCCTCATATCGATCATGTTTCTTCAAGAATCTGACCTTACCCTCTTAGAACCTCCTCTAGACATCTAATTCACCTTCTTTAGGACCCTTACAATCCTTGTTAGGACCAGATAAGGCTTTATCTTAAATCCCAAAGTCTTGTCTTAAAACTAAGATAGGTTGTAAGAAGAAAGGAGAGCAACAGGAGAGAAATTGGAAACCCCTCTTAGATTAATCGGATACCCAGCACCCGATCTATTTATAGCCACCAGAGAGACATCAAAAGAGAGGGACATGCCTTATCCAAAAGGCTTATCTGATCTGATTATCAGAGATAAGAGTTCCTTCAAGCAGAAGGACTCTTATCCATGATACGTCGATCAGCACCCTGGTCTACGCATGTGCAACCAAAGAAGGGATGTTTTTACATCCCTTCTCAAATAAAAAAATTTTAAAAAATCTACATGGATTGAGGATTCAATCTAAATTCCATAAAATTAAAAATAGTGATAAAATTCTCATGGAAGGATGCTATGCTCGCACCTCTTATGCGAGTACTGATCACCACGCATGCAGGCATCAGGACCGACTTATGGCATCCGTGTGGCATCCAGATAAGTCTGAAAAATTCCATAAAAATTATCAAAAATATATTATCAAATATAGAATGGTATCACCAAAAATTGTTCTAATATGAAAGCATTTGATAGGGAGAAAGACTCTCCAAATCATAGAGAGATGCAACACTTTTGCGCGCGTGCGTGAGACATCCTTCTTTTTCTAATTTTTTCTCTTCCTCAAAAATTCTAAAAAAAATATATCTCATACTTTGAGATGTTTACTAGAGGATGAAGGGTGATGTGAGCTACCATACATAATTTTAATCTCATAAAAAATAATATTTTTTTTTGCCCATGCCAACACTTGTATGCAGAACCTGTTTTGCACCAAGAGTCCACCACAACTTGGACTCTTCATAATTGGTGTTAACATGGGATGTGGTGCCCCAATTTGATCTGCTTCCAGATGATATGACCTAACCCAAATGTCTACCAAATTGGGCTAGCTAATTAGCAAGGGATGGGACCAAATTGGTCTCCAAAGGAGCAAGGGTTTCCACACGTGCTAGCATGCATACCGGAACCCTGATTGAATCCAAAATTTCAATCAACCTTTTTCAAAAGGATCCTTGGTCAATTTTTATATGTGTGTGACTCATTGGGTTCCACATCTAGCCGACAGTAGGTCGGATATAAGTTGACCAAATTTGATTAGATTTCAATCTAATCGATTTTGGTCCAATCGAGCTAATCCGAGTTCAATAATTAGAATCATTTCTAATTGGCAATCGAATTAAACTCTTTAATTCGATCAAAAATCTACAAGTCAAGATTGACATCTAGCAACATATCATGACTATCCAGAAGATGTAAAATTTAGTGAAAATATCAAATCTATCCTTCAATGGCAAATTACCATGCAATTCCATCCTTCGATCATCCTTGCACCCTGAATATGTTTATGAGTATGGAATCATGTCAAACTCAAACACATATTCATATCGATTCTCAATTAACCAATAATGACTCCAATGAAGAAGCATTAGAAATTCTTTCTAATCTCCTTCCTGCTTTTGGCCAAAAGACTTTTTTGAGTCATCTAGAATTGAGAATACACAGGATGCGATCTTTTCTTACTAGGAGTGATCGATTCCATATTGACCTACTCACAACCTTCATACACACTCCATCATATCCAGAACACCCCGTACATGTCTTATGCCATGCCTGGGTATGAACCAAAATATGGGTTCATGTGCACAAGATTCCATGATGATTTCAGATCTAAGGATCACTTGCACAACTCTCACTTAGAGAATCATCTTTGACATGCAAATAAGACTTCCATTAGATATTCTCTTTCATCGAGTCAATTCAGTGGATTCATTTCTTAAATGAGCACCCACATCTTTGTATTAGTATCTCACACAAGTGGCTAGTGAGATCTGCCATCCTCTCCATTGAGCATACATAGGATGTGCCAGTCTATCTGGAATATTGATCTCTGACTCAATACTTCTACGACTAGAAATATTTAAGATTAAGATTTTAGGATTTTAGATCTCACCAGCATGATCCATTCATGTCTCCGAAAACTATTATCCTAATCTTTGGGGTTCATTATAATCTTAAACATATTAAGATGTAGCTAATATGATGAATCAATACCTCAAATAATAAATATCATTTCATGAGTTGAAAAATTTTAAAGAAAGTCCCATCGCAACACACTTACGATTGGCTTATAGGGTACTCTTCTTTCACAAAGTACAATAGAATTAAACTTGGATAAGAAAAATGCCTGTAGCGCTAATCCAAATTTCTATGAGGCATCCAAATGTCTGTCCTACAATGGTGATCTGCACAAAAATTGAACCAAAGACAGCACTTCTCCTTCACCTTGCTTCAGGAGTTCTAGCTCCTAGAACTCGACTAACCTCATACTGGTCAGATTTCTTCAAGAATCTACTCTACCTTCTCAGAACCTCCTCTAAACTTCTGATTTTCCTTTTTTAAGACCCTCACAACTCTTGTTTGGACTAGATAAGGCTCTATCTTAAATCCCAAAGCCTTGTCCTAAAACTAAGATAGGTTGTAAGAAAGAAAGGAAAGCTATGAAGAGAAATTGGAAAGCCGATCTGAATGCCCCAGACACCCAGCGCCCAGGCCTTTTTATAGCCACCAGATGGATGCCAAAAGGGAGGGGCACACCTCATCTAAGAGGCCTATGTAATTTGATTATCAGAGATAAGAGTTTCTTCAAGCAGAAGGACTCTTATCAATGATACATCGATCTGCACCTTCACCTGTGTGTGCGACCAGAGAAGGGATATTTTTGCATCCCTTCTCAAATCAAAAAAATTCACACAAATCCACATGGATAGAGGACTCATTTTTTATTCAAAAAAATTAATAAGGTAATAAAAATCTTATGGAAGGATGTTATCCTTGCACCTCTTCATGCGAGTTCTAATCACCATGCTTGCACATGTGAGGAGGTTTCTAACATCTGTTTGGCCCTCTGATAATTTTGAAAAAATTCCAAATAAATCGCCAAAAATATCTGATCAAATGTGGAATATTATCAAAAAAAATTATTCTAATTTGAATGAGTTTGATTAGGAGAAGGACTCTCTAGAATGAGAGGAAATGTGATGCTTCAATGCACATGCACGAGAGACCTTCACTTTTTCAATTTTTTCTCGACCCCAAATAATCCAGAAAAAAATCTATGTCATTCTTTGAGATGTGCATCAAAGGATGGAGGGTGATGTGGGCTGCCACACGTATCTTAATCCCATGTCAGAAGGATTCTTTCTTCTACTCACGCCAACATGCGCATGCCAATTCTGATTTACGCCAAGAGTCTACCACAAATTGGACTCTTCATAATTGACATTAACTTTAGATGTGGTGCCCCTATTTGAGCTACTTTCAGGTGGCACGATCTAACCCAAATATCCACCAAATTGGGCTAGCTAATTAGCAAGGGATGAGACCAAATAGATCTCCAAAGGAGCAAGGGTTTCTACACGTGTTAGCATGCTTACCGAAAACCCTGATTGAATCCAAAATTTTAATCAACCTTATCAAAAGAGTTCTTGGCTAATTTTTATATGTGCGTGACCTATTGGATTTCACATCTAGCTAGTAGTAGGTCTGAGTATAAGTTGACCAAATTTGATTAGATTTCAATCTAACCGATTTAGGTCCAATCGAGCTATTCTGAGTTCAACAATTAGAATCCTTTCTAATTGACGATCAAATTGAACTCTTTAATTCGATCAAATGTACAAGTCAAGATTCATATCTAGCAACATATCATGACTATCCAGAAGATATAAAATTTGATGAAAATACCAACTATATCTTTCAGTGGTAAGTTACCGTGCAATTCAATCCTTCGATCATCCCTGCACTCTAAATATGTTCATGAGTATGGAATCATGTCAAACTTAAATACATATTCATATTAATTTTTAATTAACTAATGATGACTCTGATAAAGAAATATTAGAAACTCTTTCTAATCTCCTTCCTGCTTTTGGCCAAAAGATTTTTTTTGAGTCATCTAGGGATGAGAGTACACAGGATGTGATCTTCTCTTACTAGAAGTGATTGATTTCATATTGACCTACTCACAACCTTCATACATACTCCATCATATCCAAAATACTCCGTACATGTCTTAATGTCATACTTGGGTATGAATCAAAATATAGATTCATATGCATAAGATTCTATGGTGATCTCAGATTTCAGAGTTATTTGCATAACTTCAACTTAGAGAACCATCTTTGATATGCAAGTAAGGCTTCCATAAGATGTTCTTTTTCATTGAGCTATTTCAGTGGACTCATTTTCAAATGAGTACCCACATCTTTGTATTAATGTCCCACACAAGTGGCTAGTGAGATCTATCACCCTCTCCATCGAGCATATATAGGATGTGCCAGTCTTTTCAGAACATTGATCCCTAACTTAATGCTCCTATGACTAGAAATATCTAAGATTAAGATTTTAGAATTTTAGGTCTCACTAGCATGACCCATTCATGTCTCCTAAAATCATTATCCTAATCTTTGGAGTTCATCATAATAGACATAATAAGATGTAGCTAAAATAATGAATCAATGCCTTAAATAATAAATGTCATTACATGAGTTGAAAAATTATAAAGAAAAATTCCATCGCACCATACTTACGATTGGCTTATAAGGCACTCTTCTTTCAACGGTGATGGTGATCAATGAGAAAAGAAAGAGGAAAGAAAGGAGTTCATCTATCTCGATCCGATGATGCTGAAATAGAAGGAATTCGACAGTCTTTACAACCAAATTCGAGGAAAAATAAATGATGAAACTATTGAAAAGTAGCAGTGATTTCTTAAGATTTTGGAGTGGAATCCAAAGGAGGAGGAAGGGAGCTATTTTATAGATGAGATCCCAGGCTTTAATCTAAGTTTTTGAGAGCTCCTAACACCCCCATTCCCAGCCAAAGTTGGAGAAGAGGAAGACTCTTACTGGGAGTCTTCCTTCTCCTACCTCACATGCACAGCATGTCAGGTTTCAAATATTTTTTATCTTTTTCCTTTCATGCTTGAAAATTCATGTGTGAATAATTGGATCTTCTTTAGGCCGGGTCATTGCATTCTCCCCCCTTAAAATAATTTCATCTTCAAAATTAAGTGCCTCAAAGCTCACTCATTGTTCACATCATGCTTTGAGAACTTTCAAGGAGTCTCCCTCTTAAAGTAATTGTTTCACAAAGCCTTGACATAAAGAATTGTGATATCCAACAACTCGATTCTTGCATATATATGAAATTCCTTTGATTGTTTCAAAATGACACTAACACTTTGACCTTGGAATAAAATATCGTGACTCTTTGCTAATAAAATACCATGACTCTTTGCATTTGTTCATGCTAGTATATGTTTGGAAGCTCTCAAAGTATCCTTGGGTGCAATTACTCATGATGTGGAGTTGAGCAAAAGTTTCCTTTAATAAGAACCTTGGCCGAACACAAGCAAAAAATGAGTTTATTCCAAGAGCATGTAATGCTGGCCTTTATAGCGATACTCTTGAAATATATGGCATGTTGAATGAGTTCAAGTTTTTGTAGAGAAAGGACTTCATGGGAGTCCTTTTTTGATGTCGAGTTTTACACTAATAAATAGTGTGCAATTCCTTGGCAACTAGATTATAGAGGTTGATCATGAGAAAAACTTTAGAAAGTGAGTATGAGAGTGATGTCATGCCCCGTATTGTGCAAGGTTCCAATACAGATTCGGTGAAACACAGGGAGAGGTTGGTAGTCGAAGAGAACTCAGTGAGACTCTAGAAGAGCATGGTAGTTGAAGAGATTTCGTGAGACTCAAGTTAGAGTTGGTAGCCAAAGAGAAGCTGATGTATTGACAATAATTATGGAAGTCGACAGGAAGGATCGACTGGTACCTGGTTAGTAAGATTAAATGGGTCTAACTATCAAGCTTGCTGGTTGAGAATGATCTAGCTTGATGTGGATCAACTCAGGTGTGAAGCCCTTATACTTAGTGGATAAAGGCTAATAAATCCTACCTCTCAATGGACATTTGCCTTTTGAAAAGTTGATTATGAGCTACGGTCCTAGTAGTTGGTATCAAAGTGAGGTTGTAGGTTCAAAATCTGGTAGACCCTCAAAGTATTAAAAAAAGAATATCACTGGGGAGAGGAATTGTTGTGCAAGATTCCAGTGCACATTTGGAGAGACCCAGGGAGAGGTTGGTAGCTGAAAGAGATTCGATGAGATTTAGACTAGGGTTGGTAGCCGAAGAAAGACTGATATATTGATAATAATTGTGGGAGTCGACAAGAATGATCGATTGATGTCTGGTTGGTAAGATTAAATGGGTCTAACCACTTAGTCTGCAGATTGAGGATGATCTAGTTTGATGCGGGTCAACTCAGATGTAAAGTCCCTATGCCTAGTAGATAAAGGCTAATAAATCTTACCTCTTAATGGGTATTTTCTTTTTAAGCAGTTGGTTAGAGACTACGGTCCTAACATCCTGAACCTAGTAAGTGATTCGGATACGTGATGGCTGCACACTCCTTACGATCAGATCCTAAAGGTCTGCAAGGCCAGCCTTCATATTCAAAAATATTATATCAAATCATACTTGAGTAGTGGTAGTGTTGGGTATAAAATAACCCCCAGCCGAAGTTCGTGATGGGAGTGACCCTCCGGGGATCCAACTGACTTTCGACCTCCGGCAACATCTCTTCAAACCTCCCGGGCAGTCGAGCCTCTGCCACACTCCCAAGTTATGCCGACGGGCAGGCCCCTTCCAGTGTCGATCGGATTCTTCGCGACGTCCGTACTCCTACGGGAGCCAGACCGTACCCACGACTTCACCTACAGACTCCGCACAGGTTCCTACGGGAGCCGGACTCCGCCCACGACTCGAGCTGCAGGTAAACTTCGTCCGGACTCCTACGGGAGCCGGACTTCATCCCTGACCCTAATTGCAAGTAAGCTTCGTCCGGACTCCTACGGGAGTCGGACTTCACCCCTGACTATGATTACAGGTAGACTTCGCCCGAGCTCCTACGGGAGCCGGGTCTCGTCCCCAACTCCGAATGCAGAAAGGCTTCACCCAGACTCCTACGGGAGCCAGACTCCGCCCATGACTCGAGCTGCAGGTAAGCTTTGTCCGAACTCCTACGGGAGCCGGACTTCATCCCTGACCCTAATTGCAAGTAAGCTTCGTCCGGACTCCTACGGGAGCCGGACTTCACCCCTGACTGTGATTACAGGTAGACTTCACCCGAGCTCCTACAGGAGCCGGATCTCATCCCCAACTCCGAATGTAGAAAGGCTTCACCCGGACTCCTACGGGAGCCGGACTCCGCCCATGACTCGAGCTGCAGGTAAACTTCGTCCGGACTCCTACGGGAGCCGAACTTCGTCCCTGACCCTAATTGCAAGTAAGCTTTGTCCGGACTCCTACGGGAGCCGGACTTCACCCCTGACTGTGATTACAGGTAGACTTCGCCCGAGCTCCTACGGGAGCCGGGTCTCGTCCCCAACTCCGAATGCAGAAAGGCTTCGCCCAGACTCCTACGAGAGCCAGACTCCGCACATGACTCGAGCTGCAGGTAAACTTCGTCCGGACTCCTAAGGGAGCCAGACTTCGTCCCTGACTCTAATTGCAAGTAAGCTTCGTCCGGACTCCTATGGGAGCCGGACTTCACCCCTGACTGTGATTATAGGTAGACTTCACTCGAGCTCCTACGGGAGTCGGATCTCATCTCCAACTCCGAATGCAGAAAGGCTTCGCCCGGACTCCTACGGGAGCCAGACTCCGCCCACGACTCGAGCTGCAGGTAAACTTCGTCTGGACACCTACGGGAGCCGGACTTCATCCCTGACTCTAATTGAAGGTAAACTTCGTCCGGACTCCTACGGGAGCTGGACTTCACCCCTGACTGTGATTACAGGTAGACTTCGCCCGAGCTCCTACGGGAGCCGGATCTCGTCCCCAACTCCGAATGCAGAAAGGCTCCACCCGGACTCCTACGGGAGCCGGACCTCGCCCACGACTTCACCTGCAGGCTCCGCACAGACTTTTAAGGGAGCCAGACTCCGCCCATGACTCGAGCTACAGGTAAACTTCGTCCAAACTCCTACGGGAGCAGGACTTCATCCCTGACTCTAATTGAAGGTAAACTTCGTCCGGACTCCTACGGGAGCCGGACTTCACCCCTGACTGTGATTACAGGTAGACTTCGCCCGAGCTCCTATGGGAGCCAGGTCTTGTCCCCAACTCTGAATGCAGAAAGGCTCCGCCCGGACTCTTACGGGAGTCAGACCTCGCCCACGACTTCACCTGCAGGCTTCGCACAGGCTCCTACGGGAGCCGAGCTCCGCCCATGACTCCCGCTGCAGAAAGACTTCGCCCGAGCTCCTACGGGAGCCGGATCTCATCCCCAACTCCGAATGCAGAAAGGCTTCACCCAAACTCCTACGGGAGCCGGACTCCAACTCGAGCTACAGGTAAACTTCGTCTGGACTCCTACAGGAGCCGGACTTCATCCCTGACTCTAATTGCAAGTAAGCTCCGTCCGGACTCCTACGGGAGCCGGACTTCACCCCTGACTGTGATTACAGGTAGACTTCGCCCGGGCTCCTACGGGAGCCGGATCTCGTCCCCGACTTCAATGGAAAGAAGACTCCATCCGGGCTCCTGTGAGAGCCGTACTCCAAGCTCCTCTCAGACGGGTAGCCAGTCACATCTCCCCGTCAAACACCCCGATCGAACTCCAGTCGATAGGCCTGGACCCCCTGGCAGGCCGCAGCAACGGCCATGACTCTGCTCCACCTCCTGTGACAGATTCCACATGGCTCCATCACTCCCTGACAGGCCGTAATAATGACCACGATCCTGCTCCACTTCCTATGATGGATACCGCGCGATTCTTCCATTCTCTGGCACGTTGCGACAACGGACGCCGCTCCGCTCCCCGTGGCGGACTCCACGTGGCACGTCCTGGTGAGAGCCAAGGGTCCGCTCCACTACTCTCCGCAATAAATTTTTCCTGACTCTGGGTGGCCCACTGCCAGATGGTTATAGGCATCGCTATCAGTTTGTTGCCCCCTCCACCTATAAAAAGGAGACCCCAGATACGTTATTCTATATGCTCTCATTTTTACCTAGAAACTCTGCTAAAATTTTCGTTCGAGCACTCCATTCTTGTTGAGGCAGAGAACTGACTTGAGCGTCGAAGGATCTTGCCGGAGCAACCCCACCTCCGATTTAGATTTCTTTTGCAGGTCCCGGTGGCGACCACGACTTCAGCTTCTCCGACGCAAGCAGATTTTTGCACCAACAGGATTGGCGCTAGAGGAAGGGACCGTGCCTTCGCAGTACCCTTGTTCTTAAAGGAGCGCTCAAAGGGATTGCCCTCGGGCATCTTTCCCAGCACCCTCTCCTCCTTCCTCCACTTGATTTTTGCCCGATGCCTCCCCGTAAGGCATCCACACGGCGATCCACGGCCTCCGCGGCCAGATCTCAGGCTCCGACCTCACCTCCAGTTTTCCAGCCTCCTCCTCCTCCTCCGGCATTGGCGGTCGGCACGGAGCAATTTGATCTACTGGCACAGCAGGTCAGAGGCCTCACTGAAGCTGTGTAGGCCATGCAGCAGCAGCAGCCGCAGGCATCAGTATGCTTGGAAAGAGTATCACCGGAACACCAAAATCCGGCGGTGGGGTGGGCCACGTGGGCCGGCCACCCCATCTTTCCTGGGAGGACGAACCCGAGGGTGGAGAGCCCTCAATCGGATCACGACTCCACCCCTGGAAGATCCCTGCCCCCATTCTGCCAGAGGACCCTCGAGACCCGAAGTCAGGAGGATTTTCTGGACCAAAGACTCCAGGAGATGAACCGGTGGATCGAAGAACTCCGCCACGCTTCCCCCGCCTATGGTGAGGATATTTGCACTGACCCTCCCTTCTCTCAAATGATCATGCAGGAACCGATCCCGCAAAACTTCAAACTCCCCCAGCTCAAAAGCTACGACGGAACTTCGGACCCAGTTGATCATTTGGAGGCCTTCCGGATGATGATGCTGCTTCATGGTGCACCCGACGCCATTCTGTGCCGGGCCTTCCCGTCCACCTTGAAGGGAGCGATGAGAAATTGGTACTTGACGCTGAAGTCGGGTACCATCTTTTCCTTCGATCAGATGAGCCACCAATTTGTGGCCCACTTCGTCAGCAACCGGCATCCTCGAAAGGGTTCGGAGTCCCTCATTAATATCAAGCAGAGGGAGGGGGAGTCCATCCGGGCCTACATCAACCGTTTCAATGTCGCAGCACTGGAGGTCCAAAATTTGGACCAATCGGTAGCAATGGCCACTCTGAAGGGCGGCCTTCAGAAGAATGACCTTTTGTTCTCCCTGGAGAAGAAGTACCCTAGAGATTTTGCTGATTTGTTAGCTCGAGCTGAAGGGTACGTCCGAGCGGAGGAAGCCTTCAAAATGAAGGATGAGGAGACTGCGAGAGAGCGGCAGGCGGGAGACTCGAGTAAGCCCGCAGTCGAAAGAGGCTGAGAGAAGCTCGGCCCCATTCTCGATCCCCTCTTGGGCACAAGCATGTCCATACTCCTCCCCAGGTACGTAGGCAGAGAAGTCCGGACCATGAAGTCCGATGGGGTTCTCCACCAGAAAGATTCCGCAACTATGCCCCCCTCAATGCTTCGAAGACCCAGGTACTGATGGAGGTCAGGGAGCAGCTCCCTAGGGCAGAGAGGATGCGCACCCACCCCAGGAAGCGCAACCCCAACAAGTTCTGTCTCTACCATCGCGACCACGGCCACGACACGGAGGAATGCATCCAGCTCCGAGACGAGATCGAGGAGCTCATCCGGCGAGGGTGACTCGATAGGTTCATTCGACGCTGGCCTGAGGGTAGAGAAGATCGGCCAAGGGCCCTGCCGCAACCTGAACCGCCAAGGAGAGAGGAGCAGCCCGAAGATTGGCCTCCAATCGGGACCATCGACTCCATCACCGGAGGACCTCAAGGAGGAGCAGATCTTCCATGACCATGAAACTCGAAAAATCTGTAAATGTACTACTCACGACTTTGCTTTGAATCAAAATTTCTTTCGACTTTGCATGTCTTTCCCTTTCGGCATGAATTTGTTACGATTGGGGGTGACCCCCTCAAACAATTAAAACAAGATCATGTTAGGAACAGGAGGGGAACCTCATCCTAACATGAGAAAAATAAAAGTTCGATTATTTTAAGGTCGGACCGGGGGAGAGGCCCTTCAACGCCCTTACGCGCCCCCACAGCCATGTTAGGGATAGGAGGAGAACCTCGCCCTAACATGAGCAAAGTCAAAGGCCCGATTCTTTTAGACCGGATGGGGGGAGAGGCCCTACAACGCCCACATGTGCCCCCACAGTCATGTTAGGGATAGGAGGAGAACCTCGCCCTAACATGAGCAAAGTCAAAGGTCCGGTTCTTTTAGACCGGATGGGGGGAGAGGTCCTACAATGCCCTTATGCGCCCCCACAGTCTTGTTAGGGACAGGAGGAGAACCTCGCCCTAACATGAGCAAAGTCGAAGGCCCGGTTCCTCTTAGACCGGATGGAGGGAGAGGCCAAACAGCACCCACATGTGCCCCCACAGTCTTGTTAGGGACAGGAGGAGAACCTCGCCCTAGCATGAGCAAAGTCGAAGGTCCGGTTCTTTTAGACCGGATGGGGGGAGAGGCCCTTGCGACGACCCCTATGTGCCCCCACAGCCCCATTGAGAACAGGATGGGAACCTCATCCTAACCTGAACCGAGATCGACCATGTCAAGGACAGAGGGGGAACCTCATCCTAATGACAACAAGGACCCGACTGCCCAACAAAATTGGATAAGAGGAAAAGTCCCCTCAATGGCACCTCTACACTTCTACGCGACCCCTTAAAAAGCAAGGGGAGGACCCTCACTCGAAAAGAGGAGGAGAATTGAAAAGGAAAGCGATGAATTATGCCGGCAGCAGACGGGAAACAAACCACACCAAGGACCTAAGGAACCTCGTCTCAATAAAGACGGGAAGTTCCTACCAAACATCTCCGACCTCTAAGAAGGCTCTCGACACAGGTCAAGAAAACAGCGACACCTTCGAGGCGATGCGGAGTCCGGACCACCAAGCTCGAGCTTGTGGCCATGGACGACAAGAAAAGCAAATCGGCGTGGCAATGATTGGGGACCTCTAGACGACATCGACGTTGGGTTAGTCTTAAAGACAAAGAATTCGGTGGATGACAACTTGATACAACACGCAGATGAGGTAACACAAAATCTCCTTTTTATTTCATTCACAAAGTATACACTACAAAGCCCGGCAGGCTAAAGAAAGAAGAGCAAAACGACAAAAGCAAGACAAAATAATAAAAGAGAAAATGTATGCATGGAAAGACGGAAGGCCAAAAAGAGCCCTAGGAAAGCTCTACTCCTTTCGACCTCGAATTATCTGCTTCATCCCTTATCCAGGACTGCCTCAGATTTTCAACTTCTTCTTCTAGCTCTCCCTTTTTCAGCAGCGCGTCCTGGAGTGCCCGACGGAGTCGCTGGCTTTCGTTCTCCACCTCTCGACGCCTCTTTCTCAGGACCTCAGACTCCGCCTCCACATCCTTGATGACCTGCTACTCGCACGTCAGTTGGATCTTTGATTGCTGTAGCTCAGTCGTCCTCTCCCCAAGGGCGACAGAAAGCCCTTCGACAATTCTTCTTAGGGACTGGAGTTCATTGGAATCCCGAGAAGAAGCGAGCTGGGCCCTGTCGGCCAGCTGCCCTTGAAGACGGGCGACTTCGTCGGTCGCCACCCTGAGTCTCCCTTTATATTCATCCACCTGCCTGCGCCAGCCGGCCCGATGCACGTCATAGCTCACCTCGGCATCCTGAAGCTGCTGCTGAAGGTCGGAGACCTTCTTCGACCACTCCCGATCGCCGTCGGCTTGAGCCAAGAGCCGGGACGAACTTCCCTCCAGCTGCCAATCCTTTCCTGCGCAGCTGACAGTTCCATCCTGAGAGAACTGATCTTGGCGGCTTGAGCCCAGATTCGATCGCTGGTGCTCTTCTTGTGTTCCTCAAGCTCTCTCGCGAAGTCCGCCTTCCTCTGGCTGTACTCCATGATCCCCTTCATGTGGAGATTTCGAAAGTGGGTGGCCTCCGAGGTGGCTTCAGAATAGCCCTCCCTTAACCTGCGAAGCTCGCCTTCCATCTTCTTCGACCCCTTTGTCAACTGAAGAACTTCCTTCTTCAGCCGCTGGATCGTGGACTTCAGCGGAATCCCCTGGGGCAGGGGAAGTGCTTCGGCAGGACACTGCCATCGAGAGACAAAAGCATCAAGGTGCGTCCCATTGCAGAAAGAAAAACAAAAAAGGGGGAAGGAAGAAAGGAGAAGCCATCCACGATAAGAAATTCGACTTTATTGTGTGAATGTTCTTCAAAAACAAAAAAAAATATATACAAGGTCGGAGGTCTCAGACCTCTGCAGTAGGAGTTGGGGAGCTCGGTGTCCCTGGAAGGGGGGCTGCGGCAGTGGTAGCGGCAGGAGAGGGACCGGCCTCATCTTCAGACTCCTCGCCCAAGAAGCTGAGGTCGGGCTCGGAAAATTTTCTGGCCACCTTCTCCTGGCAGAGCTCGAACCCCTTGATGAACGCTTCCTGGCAGAATCGGACGTTCAGATCTCTCATCTCCGCAGAGGCCTTGAACTCCTCTACCACAAGATCCCTGACCTCCGAGACCAGGACCGAAATCTGCTCCACCAAATTGGTGACCTCGGCCTCCGCCTTTCTCACCGTCTCCTCCGAGGTCTGTTTCTCTTCCTCCCGGGCCTGCTTTTCTTTCTCCAGGGCCTCCTGGAGGGCAACTACTTCGGCGGCCTTTTCTTTGAGGTGAGCGACTTCAGCCTGGCGATGCTCCTCCACCTGGATGGCATCCCTCCTCGCCCGGTTCATCACCTCGATGTTGGCAAGAAGTTGGTGCCCGATCTGCAAGGGCGGCTAGGGGATCAGAACAAGGGTCGGAAAGCCAATTAAATGAAGACTTGTTTACCTCGAGAAAGGACCCTAGGGAGTCTCAAATCCGCTGCTCAGGATCGGCGCAGTCGATCCTCTCGATGACTTCAGGCAGAATGCAGCCGTCGATCAACTGCTTGATCAAGTCCCTGTCATTGAAGGGATTCTCCGGCTCCTCTTCGGAATCAAGGGACTCTTCAACGATGGCTCGCCAGCTAGTCCCCCTGTGGGCCACCGACTTCCTCCTCATCCCCCTCTCGACTCCGGGTGCCTCCGTGGAACGAACCCCCGAAATGGGAGCCCCAGTCGGCGGACTCCTTGAAGAGGCTCGGGGGACCGTTGGTTCGGCGTCCGAAGGGACGTCGATCGTGACCGCCTGGACAAGCTCGGCCGAGCTCGTCTCCTCCACCCTGGCCTTCTTTGCTGATCCAGAGGCCGCGGCACCTTTCCTTTTGTGGGCCTTGAGGTCCCTGGCGAGCATCCGTGCTGCTTCGACGTCCATTCCTAAAAAAAAAAAAAATCAAAAATCAGTAATGGGGTGAAAAAGGAAGAAGTGACACGCAAAAAAAAAAAGAAAAAAAAAAGGAAAGAAGGGGGAAGAGAAAGCAAGAAAAAGAAAGACAGAAGAAAAGAAGAGAAAAGAAAAGATGAAGTACTCGCAGGATCCTGGGGGCTCAAGGGGGCAGTCAAGAAGCGAAATAGTCAAGAAGCTTCCGGACGGCCTGAAGGTCGTCCTCCCTCAGACTGAGAGCCCGACAGACGGAGTCCCTCAAAGAGCCCCAAGGGGGCAGGCCCTGCCTCAAAGTTGGGCAGTGGACGAAGAGGTATTTCCCCTTCCAGTTGTGGATTGAAGAGGGAGCCCCTTTCAGTAACCCCTTCTTGCCGAACTGAGGGAAGAAATACCACCAGTCCTTCGCTGAAGGGTGACGCTTGAAGGTATAGAAGTGCCTAAATAGAGAGAGGGATGGCTGAACCTTAACTACGTGGCAAAGGAAGAGGAACCCTATCAAAAACCTAAAAGAATTCGGAGCAACTGAAGCCAAAGAGATATCTAAGAAGCGAAAAAGGGCGACAATAAAGGACGGAAGTGGAAGTCAGAGTCCGACACGGAACGCCTCCTGATACAGGCAAAAATGATCGGGTGGGGGAGTGCTAGCCCAGTCGAAGGGGTCAGGAAGCTCCAGGTCGTACTTCGGAGGAACTCCATACTGAACCCTTATCAGTAGGAGTTCATCCGGAGTCAGGAAACAGGGAATAGCACCCGGTGCAAAAACCGGGCGGAGCCCGATCCTAGGAGTGGGTTCGTCTACAAGATGGGGCTCCTGGGGGGCTGAGGCGGAAGAACTCCCGAAACCGCTAGAGGCAGAGGTGCCGGAAGACATTTCGAAAGACTTCAAATAAAGACCCTAAAGATCCCGGAGAGATCAGGCGAGACAAAGGATGAGAGGTCACGGGAGACCAAATTAGAGGAATGCAACAGAAGAAAATGGAGGAGAAAAGACCCCTAAATGGCAAGAAGAAGAGCAAAGATTCTAGGACTAACCTAGACTGCTTTGAAGGATGCAGAGGGGCGAGGACAGGGATGACTCGAAGGATGCCTAGGGCAAAGAAGACGCCAAGGAGGGTCAGGACTCTCAGAGAAAAGGCAGATGTCGATAGAACTTTCAGGCGGAAGGGCGGGTTTAAATAGACCCTGGGATCTGGTGCCATAATGATCGCGAATCCCCCAGGCCAACCCACGCTCGACACGTGTCCCACTCGCCACGACGGGCGGCTAAAAGCGACTGACAGCTGACGGAGCCATTACTACACCATACCTGGGCCAGCGTACCAACGGAAATTTCGAAGGGTCCCTTCGAATCGCTCCGATTCGAAAAGACTCCAGCACGCGTGCATTTAATGACAAAATATCTGGGGGCGACCGTGCACAGGATTCAAGGGGATAACTTCGACTGCGAAAATTTTTCTGTACTTTCTTCATTCAAAATTCGAACTTGAAAGTAGGGGGACTGGTGTTGGGTATAAAATACCCCCCAGCCGAAGTTTGTGATGGGAGTGACCCTCTGAGGATCCAACTGACTTTCGACCTCCGGCAACATCTCTTCAAACCTCCCGGGCGGCCGAGCCTCCGCCACACTCCCAAGTTTTGCCGACGGGCAAGCCCCCTCCAGCATCGACCGGATTCTTCGCGACATCCGGACTCCTACGGGAGCCAGACCACGCCCACGACTTCACCTACAGACTCTGCACAGGTTCCTACGGGAGCCGGACTCCGCCCATGACTCGAGCTGCAGGTAAACTTCGTCTGGACTCTTATGGGAGCCGGACTTCGTCCCTGACCCTAATTGCAAGTAAGCTTCGTCCGGACTCCTACGGGAGCTGGACTTCACCCCTGACTGTGATTATAGGTAGACTTCGCCCGAGCTCCTACGGGAGCCGGGTCTTGTCCCCAACTCCGAATGCAGAAAGGCTTCGCTCGGACTCCTACGGGAGTCGGACTCCACCCTCGACTTGAGCTGCAGGTAAACTTCGTCCGGACTCCTATGGGAGCCGGACTTCGTCCCTGACCCTAATTGCAAGTAAGCTTCGTCCGGACTCCTACGGGAGCTGGACTTCACCCCTGACTGTGATTACAGGTAGACTTCGCCCGAGCTCCTACGGGAGCCGGATCTCGTTCCCAACTCCGAATGCAAAAAGGCTTCGCTCGGACTCCTACGGGAGCCAGACTCCGCCCACGACTCAAGCTGCAGGTAAACTTCGTCTGGACTCCTACGGGAGCCAGACTTCATCCCTGACCCTAATTGCAAGTAAGCTTCGTCCGGACTCCTTCGGGAGCCAGACTTCACCCCTGACTGTGATTACATGTAGACTTCGCCCGAGCTCCTACGGGAGTCGGGTCTCATCCCCAACTTCGAATGCAGAAAGGCTTCGCCCGGACTCCTACGGGAGCCAGACTCTGCCCACGACTAGAGCTGCAGGTAAACTTCGTCCGGACTCCTAAGGGAGCCGGACTTCGTCCTTGACTCTAATTGCAAGTAAGCTTCGTCCGGACTCCTACGGGAGCCGGACTTCACCCCTGACTGTGATTACAGGTAGACTTCGTCGGAGCTCCTACGGGAGCCGGATCTCCTACGGGAGCCGGATCTCGTCTCCAACTCCGAATGCAGAAAGGCTTCGCCCGGACTCCTACGGGAGCCAGACTCCGCCCACGACTCGAGCTGCAGGTAAACTTCGTCCGGACTCCTACGGGAGCTGGACTTCGTCCCTGACTCTAATTGAAGGTAAACTTCATCCAGACTCCTACGGGAGCCGGACTTCACCCCTGACTGTGATTACAGGTAGACTTCGCCCGAGCTCCTACGGGAGCCGGATCTCATCCCCAACTCTGAATGTAGAAAGGCTCCGTCCGGACTCCTACGGGAGCCGGACCTCGTCCACAACTTCACCTGCAGGCTCCGCACGGACTCCTACGAGAGCCGAACTCCGCCCACGACTCGAGCTGCAGGTAAACTTCATCCGGACTCCTACGGGAGCAGGACTTCGTCCCTGACTCTAATTGAAGGTAAACTTCGTCCGGACTCCTACGGGAGCCGGACTTCACCCCTGACTATGATTACAGGTAGACTTCACCCGAGCTCCTACGGGAGCCAAGTCTTGTCCCCAACTCCGAATGCAGAAAGGCTCCGCCCGGACTCCTACGGGAGCCGGACCTCGCCCACGACTTCACCTGCAGGCTCCGCACAGGCTCCTATAGGAGCTGGGCTCCACCCATGACTCCCGCTGCAGGAAGACGTCGCCCGAGCTCCTATGGGAGCCGGATCTCATCCCCAACTCCGAATGCAGAAAGGCTTCGCCCGGACTCCTACGGGAGCCAGACTCCGACTATAGCTGCAGGTAAACTTCGTCCGGACTCCTACGGGAGCCGGACTTCATCCCTGACTCTAATTGCAAGTAAGCTCCGTTCGAACTCCTACGGGAGCCGGACTTCACCCCTGACTGTGATTACAGGTAGACTTCGCCCGGGCTCCTACGGGAGCCAGATCTCGTCCCCGACTTCAATGGAAAGAAGACTCCATCCGGACTCCTGCGAGAGCCATACTCCAAGCTCCTCTCAGATGGGTAGCCAGTCACATCTCCCCGTCAAACACCCCGGCCGAACTTCGACCGATAGGCCTGGACCCCCTGGCAGGCTGCTGCAACGGCCATGACTCTGCTCCACCTCCTGCGACGGATTCCACAAGGCTCCATCACTCCCTGACAGGCCGTAATAATGACCATGATCCTGCTCCACTTTCTGCGATGGATACCGCGCGATTCTTCCATTATCTGGCAAGTCGCGACAACGGACGCCGCTCCGCTCCCCGTGGCGGACTCCACGTGGCACGTCTCGGTGATAGCCACGGGTCCGCTCCACTACTCTCCGCAACAAATTTTTTCTGACTCTGGGCGGCCCACTGCCAGACGGTTACAGGCATCACTATCAGTTTGTTGCCCCCTTCACCTATAAAAAGGAGACCCCAGATATGTTATTCTATAAGCTCTCATTTTTACCTAGAAACTCTGTTAAAATTTTTGTTCGAGCACTCCATTCTTGTTGAGGCAGAGAACTGACTTAAGCGTCGGAGGGTCTTGCCGGAACAACCCCACCTCTGGTTTAGACTTCTTTTGCAGGTCCCGGTGGTGACCGCAACTCCAGCTTCTCCGACGTAAGCGGATTTTTGCACCAACAGGTAGTAAAAGTAGATCTCTAATTTTATTAATTCAAATATAATATAGTTCATTAATGTCTCCTCATAATCAAGATCAATATTTATCTAAAAATAAATTAAGTAACTATCTTATAAGATCTTATGCTCCTCACTGCTTGGTCTCAAGCACCATAATATCTTCTGGATCTAGAAAAAAATAAAAAAGAGAGAGCGAGCTTTACGGGCTCTCTAAGTTATCAATATCTCTAAGAGATCAAACATAATTAATTTTTTTTATATATAACAATAATAGGTGCATAAATCAATATAATTTCGTTGCCCAGCTATGCAACCCAAGAGGGGGGGTGAATTGGGTTTCTAAAAATTTTAAGCCCAACAGATTACTTATGAAGAACAAAACAAAGACTTTAATTCAATATTAATTCCCTAAGGCAGGAATGCAAGAATATAATAAAGAAATAAAGTGAAGAGATAAAGCACACCACAAACACAAGGATTTATAGTGGTTCGGTGCTAACCTTGCACCTACATCCACTCCCCAAGATCCTACTTGGAAATTTCAATCCACTATCCTTTGTATTCAATCCGAATACAAAATGTCGAAAACTCCGACACTAGCTATCCCAAGCTAGATCACTTATTTTTCGGGTACAAGTAAATCCAAAATACTCCGATTTCAGGTTCGGATCAACCTTTCCTTGTTTTGGAAATCCTCCAAAAACAAGAACAAAAACTCACAAAGAGTTAAAAAATTTAGAGCACAAATTAATACAATAACAGCTCCTTTAAATGAGCGAATATAACAATAAAAGCTTTACTCAAATGAAGAATCCCTTTTTCAGATTTTCTCAAAGTGGATGAACGCTTGAATGCTTGAGAAGAGGTTGATTGTTGATTGAAGATCTCTTGAAAGCTTTGAACGATCTCTAGATCAAGGTTGAAACAATAGACGTGAAGAATTCTCTCCTTGAAAGATCTTGCTTTTCTCTTTCACAATCTCTCTGGTATATTGTGGATCCTCTCTCTTTTTCTTTTTGGATTTTTCGTTGATCTCAGGCTTTTTCTTGCAAATTTCGGATCCTTTCTTCTATTCTTCTCTTCTTTTGATTTCACGTTTGATCCGCTATTTAATCTACAATTTCTTTCACCATTTAAAGTATTTTATAGCATTAGAAGTAAGAGAAAATAATTTAGGTAGATAAAGAGCTGTTAGAGGATTTTTAGGAAGCATAAATGGCAATTAAAACGGGCAAAAAATAGCCGTTGCTGACATTTCCCGTCGCAGGGGTCGACTCATGAGTCGACTCATGCTTCAGGGGTCGACTCATGAGTCGATCTCTGTTGCAAAAATCAGAGAATGCGTTTCTGGAAATTCTTGGCTCAAATTAGCAGGGGTCGACTCATGAGTCGACTCATGCCTTGTGGGTCGACTCATGAGTCGACTCACAGGTCGTGCCAAGCCAGAAAACTAGCGTGCCAAGGAGAATTTTTGCGTGCCAATCAGCTCACAGTGCCATGAGTTGACTCATGAGTCGACTCATGCACTTCAAACCTTCATAACTTCAAAAATATAAGTCCAAACACAATGAAATTTTCACCAATAGATTTCAAATCATTTGTTCTACCAAATGATACTATCAAATCAAGATTTTAGTGAAATTATGATTTTGCCCTTGAAGAGCATAAGGACTTTTTCATTTTACAATTATTTGTATCCCTTCAATCTGCTTTGTAATCATCAAAATCAATCTAGGAGCAACAATCTCCTCCTTTTTGATGATGACAAAATATTTGAACAAAAATATTTATGTTAATGCATTAATTTCAAAAGAATCCATTATAGGTGTATATGCTTGAAAAGAGTATGATTCTTTTGGCATGTAATATAAATGCAAAAATAGTTTGTCCATTTTCTTAAAGATTTGAAAAGGGTATTAGATCATTTTGAGTTCAAGATATATCAGAGCAAGAGAATAAATTTTGCAATGTATCAGAGCAAGAAAAATATTTTTTTTTTTTTTTTTTACAATGTTATCAGAAAAGATTTTACAATGTATCAGAGCAAGAAAATTTTATAATATATCTGAGAAAATTTCACACTGTATTAGAGCAAATGTCAGAGAAAATTTCACACTGTATCAGAGCAAATGTCAGAAAAAATTTCACACTGTATCAGAGCAAATGTCATAATATATCAGAGAAACTTTCACACTGTATCAGATTAAATTGTATCATGTATCAGAGCAAGTTAAAAGAAATTGTAGGGTGTATCAGAGTAAAACAAATTTCTTAAGATGTATCAAGGTGAATAAAATTTCAA
Source organism: Elaeis guineensis (assembly GCF_000442705.2). Taxonomy (NCBI): domain Eukaryota; kingdom Viridiplantae; phylum Streptophyta; class Magnoliopsida; order Arecales; family Arecaceae; genus Elaeis; species Elaeis guineensis. Next base: position 44,116,929 of record NC_026007.2, on the reverse strand, counting down.
AAGATGTATCAGAGCAAGTTTGAATTTTGAAATATATCAGAGCATATAAAAAAAATACTTATTTGCATTGTACTTATGATTTTGCTTTTGATGGATGACTTTTTGTTTAAGTTCTGTCTGATACCAAATTTCGATACCAAATTTCTCAAAGTTTTATTTAATCTTTCAATCATTGTTTTTGTTTAATTTCTCCAATATTTATTTAATTTCTCCAATATTTGTTTTAATCTTCCAATCTTTGTTTTTGTTTAATTTCTCCCCCTTTTTCTCATAATTTAGGATTTTGCTTTTTGTTTAATTTCAATTTTTGTTTTTGTTTAATTTCTCCCCCTTTTTGACATCATCAAACATAGTTAACTCTTCCTTTTCTTTTTCTGAAATATTCTTTATTTTTTTCCTCTTTAGAGTTTTTTTTCACAGATGTTTGCTCCCCCTTAATATAGCAATTATCAACAGCAAACAACAACAAGGAGAAGACAATATTTCAACAAGAAGAAAATATATAATCAAAATATGATCATTACAAAGAGGTAGAAATATAGGTAAAAGATGATTCCATTAATATCATAATTGTTTCAATACATTATTCTTAAAAATAAAATTCAACCAGCTAATTGTCAATACATGGCCCCAAGGTATAGATCCTAGAACAAGATACCAACTCCTAGGACCTAGTAAAGATCAAGATAAGTCAATGATCGGAGTCATCAGATATAGGGTGAGGAGATGATGGATCAGAAGTGCATCCTCTACCCCATCTGCCTCTGCCACGAGTAGGAGAGCGAGATGAACTGGGTGGCTGAGAACTCTGAGATGCTAGGGCTGATACCATGAGTCTGATAGAATCGAGTACGTTCAGTGCTCTGGAAACAGATTGAAGTAGAGCAGTGAACTGGGTGGTAGCATGCTCACTCGATCCTCGGATCTCTTTCCTCAGTAATTCATATCCACCTTCTAGTGCTCCTCTGAGCCTGCCAGCCTCTGCAGTGAGGTCTGTGACCTCAATAGTAGACTCCTGTGGCTGGGGATGGGCCAATGCAAGGACTTGCCCCTGCAAGTCAAGAACTCTGCCAGTCAGTCTCCAAACTGTGTCCTCAAGCTGCTGTATCCTGACGGACTGATCTGAAATCATCTGAAACACAGTGGAGATGTGGGGAGTAATGGTCTGATCAGAAGAGGTAGCTCCAGGTGCAAAAGAAGTACTACTCCACTGGCTAGACAGCAAAGAAGCCACACGCTGTGAAATATGCTCGATCTGATCGTCAGCCAGTCTGAACTCTGAATGAGGTGCTCTGCTCTCTGGCTGATACACTGGTGTGGGCATCCTAGTAAACTCAGAAGGGCCAGCCTCAGTATCAGGAATGAACTGGGTATCTGGTGAAGCTACCCTGAAGTCATGTACAGGAGAAGATGGACCTTCTTCTTCTACTCTGCCTTCAGTTCTGTCTTCAGCTCTTTCCTCAACTCTCTCCTCAGTTCTTTCTTCAGAGCCCTTGATCCAACCACCAACAGTCTTTGTAATTCCCATTCGGTGCAGGCTGTGTTGGTTGAAAGTGTCCACATGTGAGAGCTTGGTAGCAGCCTCCCCCTCACAACTAACTCCAAACCTCCTAAATACTCTAGTAAGGGCCATACCATAAGGCAAGTGTGCCTTGAATCTGTTCAAAGTTTCTCTCATGGCCTCTATCATAAGTGCAGGGAGGTTTAGGGGGGTCTGAGTGATGATATGAAACATGACACAAACATCTCTGCCAGATAGTAGATCATGCCTACCACTCCTAGGAAAGAAGAGTTTTGTTACAATCTGATGCAGGACCCTCATCTCAATGGATAATAGCTTTGCTTCCAATTTGTTTAAATTTCCTGAAAAAGCTTCTCCTAAGATAATTCTGATCCCTTCTTCTTTAATTGGGAGTTCCATATATGAATATCCTTCACTAGGCAACTGAAGTATTTCTTCCAATATCCTAGAATCCAAGCATATGTCAATCCCCTTGACTGTTGAAGTCACTGACCCATTTCTATAATGTAGGTTCTGGTAGAACTCTCTAACTAGATCAACATAGGTGACTTCCTTAAGAGAGCAATAAAGTTTCCATCCTTGATTTTTGATCTTACTTGCAAAAGTAAAGCCTTCTTTCTCAAAGAACCAAAAATCTATATTTTTTCGGTTTCTACTTTTCTATCAGAAAGAGGATTTACACTGGGGCTTATGGAGGATTAAGAGAGACCTTGAGCAGGTACTGAAACTGGATCGGGAACACTGGAAGACTGAGCATGCCTTTTCTTTCGGACAATTTCCTCAGGCTCACGGATTGATTTCCTTCTTTGGGGAAGTTTCATCTTTGGAGCCATATCCAATAAAGTAGCAGACAAGAAGACTTGAATTGAGTGGAGGAGAGATCACAAGAGAGTAAAGAGGAATTTTAGTGGAGAAAAGAAGTGGATTTTGGAAGTTTGGTGAAGTGCTAGGGCACGTTCAAACCGCGCCAAGCAAAGCGAGAAAGCACAGAAAATCCTTTTGAAGGAGGCGATTTTTGGTGGAGAGGAGGAGGGAAAATTGCCTCAGAATTGATCCTTGGATTTGGAGCAAGAAGAGTTGGAGAAGACGGCTTTTGGAAGAAGAATGATGGGAAGATGAGTCATCTCACAAGCAGTAACCCTTATAAAAACAATGAACCCGTTGAAAGTTGGTGGGATTTACAAGTTTGCCATTGAGTCGACTCATGGGGGTCGACTCATGAAGTTCAGAAATTCAGGAAAAATGCAAATAAATTTCAGAAAAAATTCGAAATTTTGGGAGAAGGAATTTTGCTCAATGATAAGTTTTTAGAGTGATAAATCTGAGCTTTTGGGACCAGGATAGATGTTGAAAATTGAGCTCTAAGAGTTTTTGACATCTATTCTTTGGAAATTGAGAAATTTCAGACAAATGGATCTAGAATTCCTAGATTTCTCCTAATTTCACAGAATCTATCCTCACTAAGGGCCTTTGTAAAGATATCGGCTAATTGATTTTCAGTGCAAACATATTCAAGAATTATATTTTTGTTTTGAACATGTTCTCTTATGAAATGATGTCTTATTTCAATATGTTTAGATCTTGAGTGTTGAATTGGATTTTTAGATAGATTTATGGCACTTGTATTATCACATCTTATTGGTGTTTCATTAAGTTTGATTCCAAAATCTTCGAGTTGTTGCTTAATCCACAAGATTTGAGCACAACAACTTCCGACTGCAATGTATTCGGCCTCAGCCGTAGACAGTGCCACCGAATTTTATTTCTTGCTAAACCATGAGATTAGGTTTACTCCAAGAAATTGGCAAGTTCCACTTGTGCTTTTTCTATCTAATTTACATCCAGCAAAATCAGCATCAGAATATCCTAACAAATTAATTTGTGAGTCCTTAGAGTACCATAATCCTATAGTTTGTGTACCATTTAAGTATCTAAGGATTCTTTTAACAGCATTCAAATGAGATTCCTTAGGATTAGATTGATATCTTGCACATAAGCAAACACTAAACATGATATCAGGCCTACTTGCAGTTAAATACAATAATGAGCCAATTATACCTCTGTAGTATTTTAAGTCTATGCTTTTACCTTCATCATCCTTGTCAAGCTTACTTGAGGGACTCATTGGTGTGCCAATTGGTTTGCAGTTCTCCATTCCAAATCTTTTGAGTAGTTCCTTGGTGTACTTGCTTTGGGTGATGGAGATTCCCTCTTTTGATTGTTTGATTTGGAGTCCGAGGAAGAAGGTGAGTTCTCCCATCATGCTCATCTCGAACTCTCCCTGCATAAGCTTAGCAAAGTCTTGACAAAGGGATTCATTAGTAGACCCAAAAATTATGTCATCAACATAAATTTGTATAATTAGCATATCATTTTGGTTTCTTTTAATGAATAGGGTTGTATCTACATTGCCTCTTGAGAAACCATTATTTAGTAGAAATTTGCTTAGCCTTTCATACCATGCTCTAGGTGCTTGTTTTAGACCATATAAAGCTTTATTTAATCTAAAGACATGATTGGGAAAAGCATGATTTTCAAATCCAGGGGGTTGTTCTACATATACTTCTTCAGAGATATATCCATTTAAAAATGCACTTTTAACATCCATTTGAAATAGTTTAAATTTCATAAAGCAAGCATAAGCAAGTAGAAGTCTAATGGCTTCTAATCTAGCAACAGGTGCAAAGGTTTCATCAAAATCAATTCCTTCTTCTTGATTATATCCCTTAGCAACCAGTCTTGCTTTATTTCTAATTACATTTCCATGCTCATCTAATTTGTTTCTAAAGACCCATTTTGTGCCAATTATTGAATAATCTTTAGGTCTTGTTACTAAGGTCCAAATATTATTTCTTTTAAATTGATTAAGTTCTTCTTGCATAGCATTAATCCAGTTATGATCATTTTCAGCTTCTTCAAAAATTTTAAGTTCAAGTTGAGATACAAATGCACAATGATTAAGTACATCTCTAAGTGAAGAATGGGTTTTTACCCCATGCATAGGATCACCAATTATTAACTCCTTAGGGTGGTTGTGAACATACCTCCATTCCTTGGGTAGGTCATTTGTACCTTGAGGTTGTTCTTGAATTTCTTCACCTTTCTCATTTTGTTCGTCTTCTTGATCCTTGTCTTCTGGAGTTGCTGAATCTTTCAGAGTGATCTCCTTTATACCTTCTATTAGTGGATCTGCATCATCAACACCCTCATTCTTCCTTGAAGGAAGATCGTTAGATTCATCAAAGACAACATGTATGGACTCCTCAACTACTAAAGTTCTTTTGTTGAACACTCTAAATATTTTACTAGTGGAGGAGTAACCTAGAAAGATTGCTTCATCTAATTTTGCATCAAATTTACCAAGTTTTTCTTTGCCATTATTTAATACAAAACATCGGCAACCAAAAATATGAAAATATGCAATATTTGATTTTCTTCCTTTCCAAAGTTCATTGGGGGTTTTCTTTAAAAATTGTCTAATTAAAGCACGATTTAAAATATAACATGCTGTGTTAATAGCTTCTGCCCAAAAATATCTTGGAAGGTTGCTTTCACAAAGCATAGTACGGGCCATTTCTTCTAAGGTTCTGTTTTTCCTTTCTACTACCCCATTCTGTTGGGGTGTCCTAGGAGCAGAGAAGTTATGGCCAATTCCATTTTCATCACAAAAATTTTCAAAGTCATGATTTTCAAATTCTGTTCCATGATCACTTCTAATATTTTGAATTGAAAACCCTTTTTCATTAGTGACTTTTCGATGAAATTTAGTGAAAATTTGAAAAGTTTCATTTTTGTGAGCTAAAAGGAAAACCCAAGTAAAACGAGAGTAATCATCAATTATTACAAATTCATATCATTTTCCTCCTAGACTAGTGGTTCTAGTTGGTCCAAATAAATCCATATGCAAGAGCTCTAAAGGTCTAGAAGTTAAAACAGTATTTTTGGATTTAAATGATACTCTAGTTTGTTTACCTAATGGCATGCATCACAAATTCTATCCTTTTCAAAATTCAGTTTTGGCAAACCGAGAACTAAATCTTTTTTAATTAATTTTGAGAGAGAATGCATGCTAATGTGTGCAAGTCTACGATGCCACAGCCAACTAGTCTCATTTATTTTAGCACTTAAGGAAACTAGGCATTGCATGTCTAATTTAGTTAAATCATTCAAGTCTACCATATAAACATTGCCATGCCTATGTCCTATAAATTTAATGCCATCGTTAATAGGACTCGTCACAATGCAAACAGATGATTCAAAACTTACTTTATATCCTTTATCACAGAATTGACTAATGCTAAGTAAGTTATGCTTTAAACCTTTAACTAATAAAACATTCTCAATGTATTTGGAGGGAGTGATACCAATGTTACCTATCCCGATGATCTTTCCTTTGCCATTATCTCCAAAGGTGACCATCCCTCCATCCTTAGCATCAAGAGTGATGAATTGTGATTCATCACCAGTCATGTGTCTCGAGCATCCGCTGTCAAGATACCATTTCCTGTTTCCTTCTTGGGATGCTAGACACACCTGCAAGCAAAGGTCACGTTTCTGTCTTAGGTACCCAAGCTTTCTTGGGTCCTTTCAGGTTAGTCAGAATGGTTCCTTTTGGAACCCATATTTTCTTTGTGTTTGCATATTTGTTAATAAGACATGTGTATGATTTATGTCCTATTCTTCCACATTTAAAACAAGTAATATTTATAGACTTGTTACTTGAATAATTTACATAAATATCCTTCAGAAATTTTTGTTTCTTCAGGGGTTTATAACCAAGTCCAGCCTTATCATATATAGCTTTCTGATTTTCAAGGATCATATTTAGTTTGTTTGAACTTAAGGTGAACTTATCTACTATAGATTTCAGCTTGTTCATTTCATCCTTTAAGTTTTGATTTTCTTGAATCAAGGTGAATTTTTCAATTGAAAGATTTTCAGCTTGTTTTACTAAGGACTGATTTTTCAATTTCAGCTCTTTATTTTTCTTCCCTAGTTTCTTTAATTCATCAATTGAATCATAGAATGCTTCATGCAATTCTTCAAAAGTAAATTCACTAGTGGATTCAGAAGTTACCTCATTTTCATGTGCCATCAGGCACAGGTTGGCTTGTTCTGTTGAGATTTCCTTGTCGGAGCTTGAGTCATCACTCGCACTCCAGGTCGCCATCATTGCCTTCTTTCTGAACTTCTTTGGACCTTTCTTCAATTGTGGACATTCGGATCTGAAATGTCCTGGCTTCTTGCACTCGTAGCATATAGGGGGTTGATCTTTCTCCTTTTCTTTGCTTTGATCTCCTTTTGTGAATTTCTTTCTCATCCCCTGTTTCCTTTTTCTTAGAAACTTCTTAAATTTTCGGGTGATGAGAGCCATCTCTTCATCCTGATCTTCATCTTCAGAGTCATCCGTTTCATAATCAGGCGAAGTTGTGGATTTGAGGGCAATGGTTCTTTTCTTTTTGACTTCATCATCTTGATGTTGCTTCATGCTAAGTTCATGAGTCATCAAGGATCCAAGAAGCTCTTCTAGAGGTAGAGTGTTCAAGTCCTTTGCTTCTTGGATGGCAGTCACCTTGGCTTCCCAAGTTCTTGGCAGTGACCTGAGAATCTTCCTTACAAGTTCACTGTTAGTATAAGATTTGCCAAGACTCTTTAAACCATTGATTATATCAGTAAAATGAGTAAACATAGCAGTTATGGACTCATCATGCTCTATTTTGAACAATTCATATTTATGTACAAGCATGTTTATTTTAGACTCTTTTACTTGATTTGTTCCCTCATGGGTGACTTCTAACCTATTCCATATTTCTTTAGCAGATGCACAAGTAGAAATGCGATTAAATTCACTTGCATCTAGTGCACAATAAAGAACATTCATGGCTTTGGCATTTAATTGTGCCAATTTCTTATCAACCTCATCCCATTCTTTCTCGGGTTTAGTTGACTCCTCACCATCTATAATCTTGGTGGGTGTGTGAGGACCATTCACTATGATACTCCACATATCATAGTCGAGTGCTTGTATGAAAATCTTCATCCGAGCTTTTCAATAGGTGTAATTAGACCCATTGAAAAGTGGAGGTCGATTTGTTGATTGCCCCTCGGCGAGAGAAGTTCCAACATGGGTTGCCATAGATCTTTGGCTCTTTGATTGTTAGATCAAAGAAGGACTAGAGCACCGGCTCTGATACCACTTGTTGCCCAGCTATGCAACCCAAGAGGGGGGGTGAATTGGGTTTCTAAAAATTTTAAGCCCAACAGATTACTTATGAAGAACAAAACAAAGACTTTAATTCAATATTAATTCCCTAAGGCAGGAATGCAAGAATATAATAAAGAAATAAAGTGAAGAGATAAAGCACACCACAAACACAAGGATTTATAGTGGTTCGGTGCTAACCTTGCACCTACATCCACTCCCCAAGATCCTACTTGGGAATTTCAATCCACTATCCTTTGTATTCAACCCGAATACAAAACGTCAGAAACTCCGACACTAGCTATCCCAAGCTAGATCATTTATTTTCCGGGTACAAGTAAACCCAAAACACTCCGATTTCAGGTTCGGATCAACCTTTCCTTGTTTTGAAAATCCTCCAAAAACAAGAACAAAAACTCACAAAGAGTTAGAAAATTTAGAGCACAAATTAATACAATAACAGCTCCTTTAAATGAGTGAATATAACAATAAAAGCTTTACTCAAATGAAGAACCCCTTTTTCGGATTTTCTCAAAGTGGATGAACGCTTGAATGCTTGAGAAGAGGTTGATTGTTGATTGAAGATCTCTTAAAAGCTTTGAACGATCTCTAGATCAAGGTTGAAATAATAGGCGTGAAGAATTCTCTCCTTGAAAGATCTTGCTTTTCTCTTTCACAATCTCTCTGGTATATTGTGGATCCTCTCTCTTTTTCTTTTTGGATTTTTCGTTGATCTCAGGCTTTTTCTTGCAAATTTCGGATCCTTTCTTCTATTCTTCTCTTCTTTTGATTTCACGTTTGATCCGCTATTTAATCTGCAATTTCTTTCACCATTTAAAGCATTTTGTAGCAATAGAAGCAAGAGAAAATAATTTAGGTAGATAAAGAGCCGTTAGAGGATTTTTAGGAAGCATAAATGGCAATTAAAATGGGCAAAAAATAGCCGTTGCTGATATTTTCCATCGCAGGGGTCGACTCATGAGTCGACTCATGCTTCAGGGGTCGACTCATGAGTCGACCTCTGTTGCAAAAACCAGAGAATGCGTTTCTGGAAATTCTTGGCTCAAATTAGCAGGGGTCGACTCATGAGTCGACTCATGCCTTGTGGGTCGACTCATGAGTCGACTCACAGGTCGTGCCAAGCCAGAAAACTAGCGTGCCAAGGAGAATTTTTGCGTGCCAATCAGCTCACAGTGCCATGAGTTGACTCATGAGTCGACTCATGCACTTCAAATCTTCATAACTTCAAAAATATAAGTCCAAACACAATAAAATTTTCACCAATAGATTTCAAATCATTTGTTCTACCAAATGGTACTATCAAATCAGGATTTTAGTGAAATTATGATTTTGCCCTTTAAGAGCATAAGGATTTTTTCATTTTACAATTATTTGTATCCCTTCAATCTGCTTTGTAATCATCAAAATCAATCTAGGAGCAACAAATTTTAATTTTCAAAACATACCATACATGATAATAAGATTTAAAATCCTCTTTCAGTCTTTAATACTATGGTCACGATCAGCCCCATGACAAGGTCCATAAGAGACTAACTTCAATATAAAATATTCAATCTATTGATATAGTGATTAGTCCCATTGGTTAGGCCCAGAAAGAAATTAGCCTTAATTCATACGGTCACAATTAGCCTCGTGATAGGGCAAAGAGATCAATCTTGAAAAATAAACTCACGATATATCAGCATGTGCTGGCGATCAGCCTCGACTGGCTAGGCTCAGAAGGACTAATTCTGCCAGCGATCAGTCCCATCTAGCTAGATCCAGAAGAAACTAATTTCTAATATGTGACCAATGATTAGTCTTGTTGGTTAGACCTAGATTATAATCTAACTAGAAATTTTTTTTTTCTCATAATTTCATCATAACTAATTTCTCATAAATAATTATACTTTATTTCATAACATTATTAACTCAAATTTTTACATCCACCAAAAGAGCAATAAAATCATTTTTTATTCAAAAACTCATGCAAAGGTGAAGATATATAATTTTCTTTCCAAAAATCATGCAATATTAAAACAAAAAAATTATCTCTTTTCAAATTTTATATTATGCAAAGGTGACTCCATGCTTGATCCAATATTTTAAATTATTTTTCATGCATAAATATATGCTTTGAAACTTTAATAATTTTTAAATATTTTATGTATAAAATTTAATTTTTAAACACATGAATATATATATAATAAACCTAGAGATAAAAGAAAAATTAAGTCAGTTAGATCCAAAAATCATGATTTTCAACTCATGACTTGATCTCTAGATTCGATGCTCATTCAACATTGAAGGCTCTGATCAGATAATTTAAAAATATTTTAGCCTTCAATCGAAAAGAAATTTAGAACAAAGAGAGAGAATCTTAGTCTAGACCATGGTTTGGATCAGATCACAGTTAGGCCTAAATATCTCAAATTGATCTAGATTCAATTAGATTGAGATTCGATCAATGAGGAGATCTTTCATGAAAATTGGATTTCTCTCTCTATTCTTCCTTTTCTTCTTCTCTCTCTCTCTCTCTCTCTTTCTCTCTCATTGTATTCTTTTTTTTTGCTCAAATAGGGGACCAACCCCCTCCCCCCTTCATCCCTCTCTTTCTCTCAAGCTCTCATGTGGAGGGATCTAGAGTCGACGCCCCATGGTGGTGCCTGCCAACAACAGCGGTGGTGACCCTAACCATGGCTATAGCCGGCAATGGTCAGTGGAGCAAAACAAAAAAAAAAGAAGAAGGCATGAAACAAGAAAAAACCTATTGATGCACAATTCGATGACTCATTGGGCCAAATCCGTGTGATGAGGATAACTAGAAGATCGAGAAAAGAAGGAGAAAAAAATAGAGGGTAGCTATCTTTTTCGACGACATCAAAAAGAAGGAAATCGGTGATCTTTGTTGGCAAGAATCAAGGAAAACTTGGAGTGAAATGATAGAGATATCGGTGGTGATTTCTTGAAAAACTAAGGATGGATCTCAATGGAGGGGAGGAGGTGTTCTTATAGAGAAAATTTTCTAGCTTTTATACACCTAATTTAGCTCAGATTGAAACTCTATTCCTCGATTTCATTGGCTTCAAGAGAGAAAGAAGAAATGGAGTCCAATCATCACTGGTACACGTTGATGGATCGGGTCTCTGTACTCAAGGGCTAGTTTTTTCTGGATCTTGTCACGAGGCTGATTGTGGCTATAGTCATCGAAGATTGAGAGGAGATTTTAAATCTTATTGTTATGCATAGCATATTTTAAAAATTAAAATTATATTGGTTTATCATCTATTATTGTTATATTGGTAATTTACTAAGCTCGTAAAACTCATTCTCTGTTTTCTAACCTTTTTTTAGATTCAGAAGATACTATAGGGCTTGGGACCGAGCAGTGAGGAGCATAGGATCTTAGAGAATATTTACTTAGTTTATTTTTAAATAAATATTAATCTTAATTATGATAAGACATTGATGAACTATATTTTATTTGAATCAATAAAATTAGAGGTCTATTTTTACTACCACTATCTGAGTATGATTTGATATAATATTTTTAAATATAAAAGCAGCCCTTGCATCTTTCATAGGAGCTTATCCTAAGGAGTGTGCGACTGTTATGTGTCCAATTTGATTGTTGGGTTCGAAGCGTGACAAGTAACTTTTGTACTCTCATTTTAAATAACATCATACAAGTCTAATATCCATCCATGTCGTTTTTAATTGTACCTCCCTTTCCCTATTGTCCTTAATTTTTCTTTCTTGATCCTAGCTCCTCAAATGATTAGAACAGTGAGGCAATCGTATTGCATGCTTGGGATAACTTTTGAGGCCCAAACTTGATATAAAACCAGAAGGACGTGCAAAAGGTTTGGATCCTCAATAAAAGTTCTATGGAGTTGAAAAAGTGCTAGAGAAGGAGAGCTTGGGGGTAGAGTTTACAGCTAATAGGTGGAGAAGAAATTGTGGAGTTTGAATAGAGAGAGGCTGCAAACATTTCAAGAAATCTGGCTTTTGTTTGCGCACAATAATGGCCATGGAATGAAAGATGACCACAGTGAACTTGCTGAATATGATTGTTATGATGGATTCTTGCCTATAGAAAGTAGGCCACGGCCTATACTTTTTCAAGGTAATGCAACCTTCCTTTTTAAAAAAAAAAATTGAAGGTTTTCAACTTAATCTTTTTTATATCTTTAGCATTACTTATTCAAATGACAAGTCAATTTCTTAAACCCACCCTCCAAACACAACCAAAAGAATAAGAAAAAGAAAACAACAAGCAACTACAGCTGCTTTTTTCAGCTTTAGTTTGGAATTTTAATAGCGCGAATCAGAGTATGCCGCTTAGAAAGATCTATCCTTAGAATTATAACTGATTTTGGTTGGTTTGTTGCACATTGCACATTTTTCAGTTAGTGTGCCAAACGTACATGCATCGCTGTATGAATAGTAATTTTGCATATTATTTCAATAATAATAGACTAGTGCTTGCTCTAGAAGATGCCGGGTGAGACATTGCTTTCTACAAAGAAGAAGATAACTATTTTCGTAGGTTCATCCTTCACTTTGAATCTAGGCTAAAGATGGCTCTTTTTATGGTTTAAGAATTACAAGTGAGTAGGCTGATGGTAGAGAGTAAAAGTCTCATATAACTCACTATCTTTTTCCATCTTTATCCATGATTTCTGTTGCGGCCAATCCCCTCGTCGCCTGGTCGCCAGGAATGAGCACCTGCAAGAGAAGTCCATACTGACCGGAGATGCCTCCGACGGGGACCCTCCGATGGTCAAGTCAGAGAGGAGACTAGGCAACAGTAGAAAAGAATCAGAGGGACTCAGCGAAAGAGAGAGTGAGAGCTAGAGAGAGAGAGTGAGTCCAGGGGTTTCGAAAGAACCTCCTCGCAGCACTGTTGCCTTCCCCATTTTATAGTAGAGCGCAGCGTGGTGCTACCATTAATGGCACAGACAACTGGGGGAATTGCCAAATCGCCGGAGGCTGTCAGAGTCACCGTAGACTGTCAAGTCACCGTGGGCTGTCAAATCGCTGGGATTAATCTATATCCTTGACAGGACAATGCCCCAGGGCAGCTATGCCACACGCCCTTCTCAGGGCAGCGGTCCACAGCAGTCGTACGACGTTTGGGGGAGCCGACCGACCATATGTCGGCATTTGGTTGCGGGACGTCGGGTGAAGATCCGGGGACACCGTCGGCTGGTCTGGCGCATTGCGGGAGTTGGACATCGACCACCACCCCCACCTGACAGTGAGTCGGTAGAGTCGGGCTCCACCGTTCGGTCAGTCGGGAATAGAACGGGTCTGCCTGACCAACATACCTTCGGTTGGACGGTGTCGGCAATCGTCGATCGATACGGTCGGTAGAGTCGGGCACCGGTCGGGCAGGCCCAAGGGTGAGTCGGCGTGAAAGGGGTCGGTCGGTATGTCCCAACAGTTGCCCTCCCACTCCTGAGTCGGATGTCATGCTGGCCAACGTCTTCGCATGGGCGACGGCTTCGAGCGAAAGGAGTGGATATCCATCGCATCATGCTCTGACTCTGACGATCGTACCAATGATCAGTCCGACGTCAGACATCCTATTGATGTCAGGTATCCCATCGATGTCAGACGTTCCATTGGGAACAGAAACTATCATTTTCGCCGTCTCCTCGGGAACGCAAACCGCCATGGTTTTTTCTGCCACGTGGCAGGGGGCCATTGGGCCGAACCCGTTCAGACGGATGGAGGCGATGTGGCCTGATCTGGGGCAGGTGCGTCGAATCATCAGACCGAGGGAAGGCCCAGATGCCGCCACTTGTCACGATCTGGGAGACCCTCGTTGGGTGTGCTCTCATCCCGACCGTTGAGGGGCACTATATATATAGGGCCACCTGCATCCAAAACTTCACTTTTTATAGCCCTGTTGCCGAGACTCTGGTCGAGTGATCCCCCTTGTCTCAGGTAGTTGTCCCCGGCTCCCTCTTTGGAAAGTTTTCCAGGAGCCTTCGTCTTTGTCTTCTCATTTTCTCTTTGCTTCCTTGGAATTTTCTTCCTTCTTCTTCTTCTTCATCCTTCGACCTTGGTTCTAGCATCATGGCCAGAACCTCCCCACGAGGATGTCGGTCGGGGAACCCGACCGACGATTCTCGATCGACCCCGGAGGTGGAGGTTTCTTCACTTTTGGGGTCGAACGTCGATCGACTTCGGGAGCAGTATAGCATCCCGGAGCAGTTTCGGCTGTTCGCCCCCAAGGCCGACGGTCGGGTTAACAACCCGCCCCCAGGCCAAGTGGCTTTCTATGTTGAGGATCTTTGGTGTTGCTCCTAGATTGATTTTGATGATTACAAAGCAGATTGAAGGGATACACATATTTTTTATTTTGAAAAAGTCTTGATGCTCTTCAGGGGCAAAATCATAATTTTACCAAAACCTTGATTTGATAGTATCATTTGGTAGAACAAATGATTTGTGATCTATTGATGAAAATTTCATTATTTTTGGACTTATATTTTTGGAGTTATGAATGTTTGAAGTGCATGAGTCGACTCATGAGTCAACTCATGGCACAATGAGCTGCTTGGCACGCTAAAATTTCTGTTGGCACGCTACTTTTTTGGCTTGGCACGGCTTGTGAGTCGACTCATGAGTCAACCCACAAGGCATGAGTCGACTCATGAGTCGACCTCTGCTGGTTTGGGCCAAAAAAATTCAGAAACCCACATTTCTGGCTGTTGCAACAGAGGTCGGCTCATGAGTCGACCCCTGAAGCATGAGTCGACTCATGAGTCGACCCCTGCGACGGAAATTATCCGCAACGGCTAGTTTTTAGCCCGTTTTAGTTGGTTTTAATGCTCACTTTAAGTGCTCTAACAGCTCTTTTTCTGCCTAGAATGTTTTCCTTTGTTTCTTAAGGCTATAAAAGGTTTCAAAAGGTGAAAAACAAAGAAGAGACACAATATACACAAGAGATATACAAGAGATTTTGAAAGAGAAAAGTAAGAGCATTCAAGAGGGCATTCAAAAGCATTCAAAGAGAGGGTTTCTCAAGCCAACTTTTCAACCTTAATCAAGAGCTCATTTAAAGCCTTCAAGAAGCCTTCAATCAAAGCTCACCAACTCCTCAAGCATTTATTCTATTTCTCATCCACCTTGAGGAAATCCAAAAGGGGCTTCTTCACTTGAGTAAAGTGTATTTAATATTATATTCGCTCATTTAAGGAGCTATTCTTGTACTTATTTGTGCTATAACTGTTTCACTCGTTGTGAGTGATTGATTTTATTTTGGAGGGGTTTCAAAACAAGGGAAGGTTGATCCGAACCTGAAATCGAAGTGTATTGGGTCGGCTTGTACCTGAAAAATAAGTGGACTAGCTTGGGATAGCTAGTGTCAGAGTTTTCGATGTTTGTATTCGGGTTGAATACAAAGTATAGTGGATTGGAATTCCCGAGTAGGAGCTTGGGGAGTGGATGTAGGTGCAAGGTTGGCACCGAACTACTATAAATCCTTGTGTTTGTGGTATGCTTTATTGTTTCTCTTTAACTCTTCATTATATCCTTGCATTCTTGCTTTAGGTAATTAATCTTGAACTAAAGTCTTTCTCCTCATTCATCAAGCTTTTGATATATACTTTTCATAAGTAATTAGTTAAGCCTAAAATCTTTAAAACCCAATTCACCCCCCCTCTTGGGTTGCATAGCTGGGCAACAAGTGGTATCAGAGCCCGGTGCTCTAGCCCTTCTTTGATCTAACAATCAAAGAGCCAAAGATCTATGGCAACCCATGTCGGTACTTCTCTAGCCGAGGGGCAATCCACCAACCGACCTCCACTTTTCAATGGGTCTAATTACACCTATTGGAAAGCTCGGATGAAGATATTCATACAAGCACTCGACTATGATATGTGGAGTATCATAGTGAACGATCCTCACACACCCACCAAGATTATAGATGGTGAGGAGTCAACCAAACCCGAAAAAGAATGGGATGAGGTTGATAAGAAATTGGCACAATTAAATGCTAAAGCTATGAATGTTCTTTATTGTGCACTTGATGCAAATGAATTTAATCGCATTTCTACTTGTGCATCAGCTAAAGAAATATGGGATAGGTTAGAAGTAACCCATGAGGGAACAAATCAAGTAAAAGAGTCTAAAATAAACATGCTTGTGCATAAATATGAATTGTTTAAAATGGAGCATGATGAGTCCATAACTGCTATGTT
The DNA here is from genome assembly GCF_000442705.2 of Elaeis guineensis. Taxonomy (NCBI): domain Eukaryota; kingdom Viridiplantae; phylum Streptophyta; class Magnoliopsida; order Arecales; family Arecaceae; genus Elaeis; species Elaeis guineensis. The sequence goes on along the minus strand of NC_026007.2, from coordinate 44,100,992 downwards.
TACTCATTTTACGGATATAATTAATGGTTTGAAGAGTCTTGGCAAATCTTATACTAACAGTGAGCTTGTAAGGAAGATTCTCAGGTCATTGCCAAGAACTTGGGAAGCCAAGGTGACTGCCATCCAAGAAGCAAAGGACTTGAACACTCTACCTCTAGAAGAGCTTCTTGGATCCTTGATGACTCATGAGCTTAGCATGAAGCAACATCAAGAGGATGAAGTCAAAAAGAAAAGAACCATTGCCCTCAAATCCACAGCTTCTCCTGATGAAGAAACTGATGACACAGAAGATGAAGAACAGGATGAAGAGATGGCACTCATCACCCGGAGATTCAAGAAGTTTTTAAGAAAAAGGAAACAGGGGATGAGAAAGAGGCCATTCACAAAAGGAGAACAAAGCAAAGAGAAAGAGAAAGATCAACCCCTTATATGCTATGAGTGCAAGAAGCCGGGACATTTCAAATCCGAATGTCCACAATTGAAGAAAGGTCCCAAAAAGTTCAAGAAGAAGGCAATGATGGCCACATGGAGTGCGAGTGATGACTCAAGCTCCGATAAGGAAACCTCAACCGAACAAGCCAACCTGTGCCTTATGGCACACGAAAATGAGGTAATTTCTGAAACCCCTAGTGAATTTATATTTGAAGAATTGCATGAAGCTTTCAATGATTTAATTGATGAATTAAAAAAACTAGGGATGAAAAATAAAGAACTGAAATTGAAAAATCAGTCCTTAGTGAAACAAGCTGAAAGCCTTTCAATTGAAAAATCCACTTTGCTTCAAGAAAACCAAAGCCTAAAGAATGATATTAACAAGCTGAAACCTATAGTAGATAAGTTCACCTTAAGTTCAAACAAACTAAATATGATTCTTGAAAATCAAAAGGCCATATATGATAAGGCTGGACTTGGCTATAACTCCTTAAAGAAATAAAAATTTCTGAAAAATATTTATGTAAACTATTCAAGTAACAAGTCTACCAATATTACTTATTTTAAATGTGGTAGAGTAGGACATAAATCTTACACTTGCCTCTTTAACAAATCTGCAAACACAACTATAAAGAAAATATGGGTTCCAAAAGGAACCATTTTGACTAACCAAAAAGGACCCAAGAAAGCTTGGGTACCTAAAACAAAAACTTGACATTTGTTTGCAGGTGTGTCTAGCATCCCATGGTGGAAACAGAAAATGGTATCTTGACAGTGGATGCTCGAGACACATGACTGGTGATGAATCACAATTCATCACGCTTGATGCTAAGGATGGAGGGATGGTCACCTTTGGAGATAATGGCAAAGGAAAGATCATCGGGATAGGTAACATTGGTATCACTCCCTCCAAATACATTGAAAATATTTTGTTAGTTAAAGGTTTAAAGCATAACTTACTTAGCATTAGTCAATTTTGTGATAAAGGGTATAAAGTTATTTTTGAATCATCTGTTTGTATTGTGACTAGTCCTATTAACGATGGCATCAAATTTATAGGACATAGACATGGAAATATTTATATGGTAGATCTAAATGATTTAGCCAAATTAGACATGCAATGCCTAGTATCCTTAAATGCTAAAGTTAATGAGACTAGTTGGCTTTGGTATCGTAGACTTGCACACATTAGCATGCATTCTCTTTCAAAGTTAATTAAGAAAGAATTAGTTCTTGGTTTGCCTAAACTAAATTTCGAAAAAGATAGAATTTGTGATGCATGTCAACTAGGTAAGCAAACTAGAGTTTCATTTAAATCCAAAAATATTGTTTCAACTTCTAGACCTTTAGAGCTTTTGCATATGGACTTGTTTGGACCAACTAGAACCACTAGTCTAGGAGGAAAATGATATGGTTCTGTAATTATAGATGATTACTCTCATTTTACTTGGGTTTTCTTTTTGGCACATAAAGATGAAACTTTTCATATTTTCACTAAATTTCACCGAAAAGTCACTAATGAAAAAGGATTTTCAATTCAAAATATTAGAAGTGATCATGGAACTGAATTTGAAAATCAAGACTTTGAAAAATTTTGTGATGAAAATGGAATTGGCCATAACTTCTCTGCTCCTAGAACACCCCAACAAAATGGGGTAGTTGAAAGGAAAAATAGAACCTTAGAAGAAATGGCCCGTACCATACTTTGTGAAAGCAACCTTCCAAGATATTTTTGGGTGGAAGCAATTAACACAGCATGTTACATTTTAAATCGTACTTTGATTAGACAATTTTTAAAGAAAACCCCCTATGAACTTTGGAAAGGAAGAAAACCAAATATTGCATATTTTCATGTTTTTGGTTGCCGATGCTTTGTATTGAATAATGGTAAAGAAAGACTTGGTAAATTTGATGCAAAATCAGATAAAGCAATCTTTCTAGGTTACTCCTCCACTAGTAAAGCTTTTAGAGTTTTTAACAAAAGAACTTTAGTAGTTGAGGAGTCCATACATGTTGTTTTTGATGAATCTAACGATCTTCCTTCAAGGAAGAATGAGGGTGTTGATGATGCAGATCCATTAATAGAAGGTATGAAGGAGATCACTCTGAAAGATTCAGCAACTCCAGAGGACGAGGAACAAGAAGACAAACAAGATGAGAGAGGTGAAGAAATTCAAGAACAACCTCAAGGTACAAATGACCTACCCAAGAAATGGAGGTATGTTCACAACCACCCTAAGGAGTTAATTATTGGTGATCCTATGCATGGGGTAAAAACTCGCTCTTCACTTAGAGATGTATTTAATCATTGTGCTTTTGTATCTCATCTTGAACCAAAAACTATTGAAGAAGCTGAAAAAGATCATAATTGGATTAATGCAATGCAAGAGGAACTTAATCAATTTGAAAGAAATAATGTTTGGACTTTCGTATCAAGACCTAAAAATTGTTCAATAATTGGCACAAAATGGGTCTTTAGGAACAAATTAGATGAGCATGGTAATGTAATTAGAAATAAAGTAAGATTGGTTGCTAAAGGATATAATCAAGAAGAAGGAATTGATTTTGATGAAACCTTTGCACCTGTTGCTAGATTAGAAGCCATTAGACTTCTACTTTCATATTCTTGCTTTATGAAATTCAAATTATTTCAAATGGATGTTAAAAGTATATTTTTAAATGGATTTATTGCTGAAGAAGTTTATGTAGAACAACCCCCTGGATTTGAAAATCATGCTTTTCCTAATCATATTTTTAAATTAAATAAAGCTTTGTATGGATTAAAACAAGCACCTAGAGCATGGTATGATAGACTAAGCAAATTTTTACTAAATAATGGTTTTTCTAGAGGTAATGTAGATACAACCCTCTTTATTAAAAGAAATCAAAATGATATGTTAGTTATACAAATTTATGTTGATGACATAATTTTTGGGTCTACTAATGAATCTCTTTGTCAAGACTTTGCTAAGCTTATGCAGGGGGAGTTCGAGATGAGCATGATGGGAGAACTCACCTTCTTCCTCGGATTCCAAATCAAACAATCAAAAGAGGGAATCTCCATCACCCAAAGCAAGTACACCAAGGAACTACTCAAAAGATTTGGAATGGAGAACTCCAAACCTATTGGCACACCAATGAGTCCCTCATGTAAGCTTGATAAGGATGATGAAGGTAAATGTGTAGACTTAAAATACTATAGAGGTATGATTGGATCATTATTATATTTAACTGTAAGTAGGCCTGATATCATGTTTAGTGTTTGTTTATGTGCTAGATATCAATCTAATCCTAAAGAATCTCATTTGAATGCTGTTAAAAGAATCCTTAGATACTTGAATGGTACTCAAACTTTAGGGTTATGGTACTCTAAGGACTCACAAATTGATTTATTAGGATTTTCTGATGCTGACTTTGCTGGATGTAAATTAGATAGAAAAAGCACAAGTGGAACTTGTCAATTTCTTGGAGTTAACCTAATCTCATGGTTTAGCAAGAAACAAAATTCGGTAGCACTGTCTACGGCTGAGGCCGAATACATTGCAGCCGGAAGTTGTTGTGCTCAAATTTTGTGGATTAAGCAATAACTCGAAGACTTTGAAATTAAACTTAATGAAACACCAATAAGATGTGACAGCACAAGTGCCATAAATCTATCTAAAAATCCAATTCAACACTCAAGATCCAAACATATTGAAATAAGACATCACTTTATAAGAGAACATGTTCAATACAAAAATATAATTCTTGAATATATATGCACTGAAAATCAATTAGCTGATATCTTTACAAAGACCCTTAGTGAGGACAGATTCTGTGAAATTAGGAGAAATCTAGGAATTCTTGATCCATTTGCCTAAATATTTTTCAATTTTCAAAGAATTGATGTCAAAAATTCTTAGAGCTCAATTTTCAACATCTTTCTTGGTCCCAAAAGCTCAAGTTTATCATTCTAAAAACTTATCTTTGAGCAAAACTCCTTCTCCCAAAATTTTAAATTTTTTTGGAATTTATTCACATTTTTTCTGATTTTCTGAACTTCATGAGTCGACCCCCATGAGTCGACTCAATGGCAAACTTGTAAATCTCTCCAACTTCCCACGAGCTCATTGTTTTTATATGGGATCCTGTTCGTGAGCCGACCCATCCGTTCATCTTCTTCCTTCCAAAAGCCATCTTCCCCATTTCCATTTGCTCCGAATCCAAGGATCTAGCTTGAGGCACTTCACCCTACTACTCTCCACCAAAATCGCCTCCTTGGAAAAGGTTTGTTTGTGCCTTCTTCCCTTGTTTGTCATGGTTGGAGCATGCCCTAGCACTCCACCGTTCTTCTCAAATCCACCTCTTCTCTCCACCAAAATCCTTCTTCACTCTCTTGTGATCCTTCCTCCTCTGATTCACTTGTTCCTCCAAGTCTCCTTGCCTGCTACTGTAGTGAATATGGCTCCGAAGATGAAGCTTCCCCAAAGAAGAAAGTCAGTCCGAGAGCTAGAAGAAAATGTCAGAAGGAAAAGGCAAGCTGCTCAGTCCTCCACTGCTCCCACTCCAGCTTCAGTGACAGCTCAAGGTCCTTCTCAATCATCTCAAAGCCCCAGTAAGAATCCTCTTTCTGATAGAAAAGTTGAAACCGGGAAGAATATAGATTTTCGGTTCTTTGAAAAAGAGGACTTTACTTTTGCAACCAAGATTAAAAACCAAGGATGGGGTTTCTACTGCTCCCTTAAGGAAGTCACCTATGTTGACCTAGTTAGAGAATTTTATCAGAACCTACTTTATGAAAATGGGTCAGTGACTTCAACAGTCAAGGGTATTGATATTTGTTTGGATCCTAGTATATTGGGAGAAATACTACATTTGCCTAGTGAGGGTTACTCTTATAAATTGTTATTCTAGGGGGAGCCTACTCAGGGAATCTAAATAAATTGGAAGCAAAGATATTACCTATTGAGATGAGGATTTTACATCAAATGGTAATGAAACTCTTCTTCCCTAGGAGTGGTAGGCATGATCTACTGTCTGGCAGAGATATCTGTATCATGTTTCATGTTATCACTCAGACCCCCCTAAACCTCCCGGCACTTATGATTGAGGCCATGAGAGAAACTTTGAACAGATCTAAGGCACATTTGCCTTTTGGTATGGCCCTGACTCGAGTATTTAGGAGGTTTGGAGTTAGCTATGAGGGGGAGGCACCTACCAAGCTCTCTCATGTAGACACTTTCAACCAACACATCCTGCATCGAATGGGTTTCACAAAGACTGGTGGTGGTTGGATCAAGGGTTCTGAGGAGAGAGCTGAGGAGAGAGCTGAAGACAGAACTGAAGTCAGAGCTGAAGAAGAAGAAGAACCATCATCTCCTATTCATGACTTCAGGGCAACATCACCAGATATTCAGTTCTTTCCAGATCCAGAGGATGGCCCTTCAGAGTTCACCAGGATGCCCACACCAGTGCATCAGCCAGAGAGCAGAGCACCTCCATCAGAGTTCAGACTGGCTGATGATCAGATCGAGCAGATATCACAACGTGTGGCTTCTTTGTTATCTAGTCAGTGGAGCAGTACTACTTTTGCACCAGGGGCCACTTCTTCTGATCAGACCATGACTCCCCACATATCCACAGTGTTTCAGATGATATCAGATCAGTCCATCTTGATTCAGCAGCTTGAGGACACCGTCTGGAGACTGACTGGCAGAGTTCTTGACTTGCAGGGGCAAGTCCTAGCTTTGGCCCATCCTCAGCCACAGGAGTCTACGATTGAGGTCACTAACCTTACTGCAGAGGCTGGCAGACTCAAAGGTGCTCTTGAGGGTGGATATGAGTTACTGAGGAAAGAGATCAGAGGATCGAGTGAGCATGCAACTACCCAGTTTAATGCTCTACTTCAGGCTGTTTCCAGGGCACTGAACGTACTTGATTCCATCAGACTCACCCTTTCTGTTCAGTCCTTGGCCTCTCAGCGTTCTCAGCCACCCAGTTCATCTCGCTCGCCTGCTTGTGCCAGTACCTCCACTCATGCCAGAGGCAGACGGGGTAGAGGACGCACTTCTGATCGAGATCCATCAGCTCCTCATCCCATATCTGATGACTCCGATCCATGACTTGTCTTGATCATTTCTAGATCCTAGGTGTTAGTGTCTTGTCCTTTCTAGGATCTGTATTTTGGGGCCATGTATTGACTTTAGCTAGTTGACTTTTATATTATGAAATATGTATTGAAACAATTATGGTTTTAATTATCTTCTACTCTTTGTAATGATCATCTTTTGGTTATATATATTCCCTTGTTGAAACTGCTTCTCTTTGTTGATGATTGCTGTTAATAATTGCTGTGTTAAGGGGGAGCAAACATCAATGATAAACTCTAAAGGGGGAGAAATTAAAGAATATTTCAAAAAATGAGGGGGAGTTAACCATGATTGATGATGTCAAAAAGGGGGAGAAAATTAAAGAAATCAAAAGCAAAATCATCAATTATGAGCAATTAAAGAAAAAGCAACCCATCAAAAGCAAAAATACAAATTATGAGAAATTAATGAATGAATTGGAGAATTTAAAGAACAATATCAAAAGTACAATGCTAAGTACAATGCAAATAAGTAACTTTTAAATTACTTATTTACATATGCTCTGATTTACTTTAAAAATTTAAATATGCTCTGATATGCTTTAAAATTCCAACTTGCTCTGATACATTGCAAAATTTTTTCTCTGATACATTGTAAAATTGTTTTTCTTGCTCTGATACATTGCAAATTTTTATTTCTCTTGCTCTGATACATCTTAAACTTAAAATGCTCTAATACACTTTCCAAATCAACTTTTAACATGCTTTGGCACACATGATTATCTTTTGCTCTAATGCTAAAACTAAATTCAAATGAGAATGAGCAAATTTTTCAAAATACAGCTTGCTCTGATAACAAAATCAAATTTTCTGCTCTAACACCAAAATCATAATCCAATGAGCATATCTTCAAATCTTTAAGCAATGGACAAACTATTTATGCATATATATCCACTTGTATCATATGCCAAAAGATCATACTCTTTTCAAGCATATGCACCTATAATGCATTCTTTTGAAATTCATGATTCATATAAAGGCTTTTGTTCAAGTGTTTTGTCATCATCAAAAAGGGGGAGATTGTTGCTCCTAGATTGATTTTGATGATTACAAAGCAGATTGAAGGGATACACATATTTTTTATTTTGAAAAAGTCTTGATGCTCTTCAGGGGCAAAATCATAATTTTACCAAAATCTTGATTTGATAGTATCATTTGGTAGAACAAATGATTTGTGATCTATTGGTGAAAATTTCATTATTTTTGGATTTATATTTTTGGAGTTATGAATGTTTGAAGTGCATGAGTCGACTCATGAGTCAACTCATGGCACAATGAGCTGCTTGGCACGCTAAAATTTCTGTTGGCACGCTACTTTTTTGACTTGGCACGGCTTGTGAGTCGACTCATGAGTCGACCCACAAGGCATGAGTCGACCTCTGCTGGTTTGGGTCAAAAAAATCCAGAAACCCACATTTCTGGCTGTTGCAACAGAGGTCGGCTCATGAGTCGACCCCTGAAGCATGAGTCGACTCATGAGTCGACCCCTGCGACGGAAATTATCCGCAACGGCTAGTTTTTAGCCCATTTTAGTTGGTTTTAATGCTCACTTTAAGTGCTCTAACGCTCTTTTTCTGCCTAGAATGTTTTCCTTTGTTTCTTAAGGCTATAAAAGGTTTCAAAAGGTGAAAAAAAGAAGAGACACACAATATACACAAGAGATATACAAGAGATTTTGAAAGAGAAAAGCAGAGTATTCAAGAGGGTATTCAAGAGCATTGAAAGAGAGGATTTCTCAGCCAACTTTTCAACCTTAATCAGAGCTCATTTTAAAGCCTTCAAGAAGCCTTCAATCAAAGCTCACCAACTCCTCAAGCATTTATTCTATTTCTCATCCACCTTGAGGAAATCCAAAAGGGGCTTCTTCACTTGAGTAAAGTGTATTTAATGTTATATTCGCTCATTTAAGGAGCTATTCTTGTACTTATTTATGCTATAACTATTTACTCGTTGTGAGTGATTGATTTTGTTTTGGAGGGGTTTCAAACAAGGAAAGGTTGATCCGAACTGAAATCGGAGTGTATTGGGTCGGTTTGTACCCGGGAAATAAGTGGACTAGCTTGGGATAGCTAGTGTCAGAGTTTCCGATATTTGTATTCGGGTTGAATACAAAGTATAGTGGATTGGAATTCTCGAGTAGGAGCTTTGGGGAGTGGATGTAGGTGCAAGGTTGGCACCGAACCACTATAAATTCTTATGTTTGTGGTATGCTTTATTGTTTCTCTTTAACTCTTCATTATATCCTTGCTTCTTGCTTTAGGTAATTAATCTTGAACTAAAGTCTTTCTCCTCATTCATCAAGCTTTTGACATATACTTTTCATAAGTAATTAGTTAAGCCTAAAATCTTTAAAACCCATTCACCCCCCCTCTTGGGTTGCATAGCTGGGCAACATTTGGGCCAGTCTTCATTTTTTGGTTCCGAAGTTTGTCTGGAACATCTTGGACTATTACGGACTTTGTCTGACGCAGCTGGCGCCGAACTCAGTCCGGCTAATAGTCAGTTTTGCCTTGTTGTAATCGATTTTTTGCCGATCAATCCTCGTATTTCCCTCTTTCGAGCATTCTTTGTTCTCCGACCCCACCCTAAGCCCGAGGGTGGTGGTTTTTCAACCCTCAGAAGGATCTTTCCTTTATCACTGGTCTTCCATCGTCAATCTATGGATGGAAGAATTAATTCTTCTTTGCTTCTTCTCCACTTCCTTGGGGGTTCCTTCCCGCTGGGGGGACCCCAGACTCAGTCGAATGAGAATAGTCGAGTGAGGATGGGGACCGAGAGGATTTCCACTGCTTGAAGGACATCTCGATGCCGAAGCAGAGGGAGCTCATCACCGAGCAAGCTCTGTACGATGCCGGTCTGAGCTCGGTTTCCTCATCTAGGTCAATTTTTTTATTTTATTTTGTTTTTTTTTTATGTTATTTTTTTTTTGGCTGGTGCTGATCCTCTGTTGAAATTGCAGGCATGCCACCGAGGGTGAGGCTGACGGAAGTCGACCGGTCGGCAACAATGTGACGCAAAAGAGGCCGGCGCACGGAGCCGAACCATCGCGGCCTCCCAAGAGGCCTCAGGTAGCACTGTCGAGTGAGCTTGAAGCAATGGAGTGCAGCCCGACTCCGAACGAGCGTCAGACCGTGAGCTGAGCATTGCACTATCGGTGCCGACGGTGCCTCCCGAAGCCCCGTCCGAGGAGCGAGCAGCCGAGGGAGCAGCCCCGTTCGAAGAATGGGTGACCGAGGAAGCAGCCGAAGATGTGCCGGCCGCACAGCCGGCTGAAGAGGTTCGAGCAGAGACACGCGAGCTCGAATGACCTACGTCGGTGACTGTCGCAGCCTCGGGAGGGACCCAATCGGGCTCGAGCCTCCCTTCTCTTCCTGACGTCAGGGCCTGGATGTCTGAATAGGGGAAGGCCCCGATGGTGCCAAACGACAACAGAAGGTCGGCCAGCCACAGTGCGTCGTCCGATGCCCAGCTTCCCGAAGGAGCGTCGGCCCAGGCCAACCATGATTTGGCCAGGAGGTTATGCCAGGCGACTATCTTTCTGGCCGACCATGAGATCATGAAGAATCAGCGGGTGTCCGACATGCTTTCTTCCTTCTACCCGACCATGATCCGGGTAAGCTTCTCTCCTTCACTTTTCATTTTCGTCGTTGCTTTCTATCAGTTCGGTCTTCTGATGGTCAGCTCGTTATTTGCAGCTAATCTACAATATGTCCGAGCTGGAGGCCGAATATCGGAGGTTCGGCGATCTCCGAGTGGCTCGGAAGGATAGGACCACGACCGTCGAGGTCGAGAAGGCGATAATGGTCGAGCAGCTGAAACAGTCGATCGACCGTGAGGCCCAGCTCGAAAAAGAGATCTTCCATCTTTTCGAGAAGGTCTCCCACCTTACCGATGCCCTGGCTACCTCGGGGTCGAGCTACAGTCAGCTCGCGAGGAAGCCAAACGAAAGTCCCGCACTGTTCACCGGCTACGCCGCGAGCGGAATGACTACGTCGGTGAACTCAAAGCCGAACGCGAGCAGCTCTGGGTAAGTTTGGGAAATCTCATCAAGGCCGAGGAGAATTTGTCCTCCACTCAAGCCAATGGAGACATAGCGAGGGCGGAGGTAGAGTCGGTGAAAGAGGCAATAGGTCGGGCCGTGGAGGACTTCCGCGGCTCCGATGAATATTGGGAGGAGCTCTTGGAGAGCAATTTCATCTTGTACCGAGTAGGGTACGAGGACGCCCGGGGTGCAGTCCAGGGTCTGTATCTGGAGCTTGATCTCAGCAGCATCGTTCCCCCAGAGTCGGAGGATCAAATCACGGAAGAAGTGGCCGATCCGTTGTCGGGAGATCACACTACTGTGGAGGAAGCCATCCCGGACCAGGTTGCCGAAGGTGAGGCGGCTCTGACCCCCGATGCTACTTCGGCCCAAGTGGATACACCGATCACCCCCGGACTTCTCCCGATAGAGGAAGCCGACTCCGACGAGTAGTCGGAGCATCTTTTGTTTTTGCTTTTATTTAGTGTACTTATAATAGGGCTTCGGCCCAATTTTGTAAATTCAGCTTATGTTTAAATGAAATTGAAAACTTTTCAACTTTCTCTCTTTCTTTATGTATCCTGAAATGTGTCTTGGAATGTATGTTTCGCCGAAACACCCTCGGGCGTACAAATCATAGTCCCGATGTACCTAGCTAGGATGTTCGATAAGATCCCGGGCAGCTAGCCGGGATAGTCGGTAGTGCGCACCGCGGTAAAGGCAGAGCAAGCTTCGATTTTAAGTTGACGTCCCGACTATCGTACGATCCGACAGTCGAGAGTTTAAGTCGAGCATCCGTTGTCCGGAACTGAGTCGGACATATTTGTCAAGTCGGGTGTCATCTTTGACTCGATCATCCCGTAGAGTGATAGTCGAATGGTGTCCGACGTATTTGGTGATGACAAGTCGGTCATCCGTTGTCCAGCGCTTTGTCGGGCATATGCGTCGCGACATGTGATAAATGGTGGTAAGCCAAATATCCTTCGACTGGTCGTGACCTGGTCGGTATGTCGCGAACGCGATGTTGATCGCGTTGGCGTTTTGCCTTTCTTGGCCAAAGCCAAGTCGACAAGTTAGCCAGTCATCTTGCTCGAGAGTTGACTATGGAAGGAGAGTGGCTTCAACTTAAGGGGGTTTCATCGCCATCGCCGGCCTTCCACCAGCGTAGATATGTTGGTCCTCGTAAGAGTCCGATGTGTCATCGGTGATCAAGCCGCAGATTCCTGACGGAACATTGGGCCCAAGTCGGGGCATCGGGGCTCGTACTACTGGTGAGCGCCGGCCCACAATCGGAGGGCCAAGATTCTAGACTCTGGAGTTTTGAAACTAAGTTTGTATTCCGAATGAGGGTACACAGGGTTCACTGGTAGTACAATCTCAGATTGTCGGCATTCCAAGTCTAGAGAATGGCCATTCCTTCTAGAGTCTCCAGTCGGTAGGCTCCCGGCCTGTAGGTGTCCGCTATCTTGTAGGGTCCTTCCCAGTTCAGAGCCAATTTTTCTTGGTCTAGAGGCTTCGAAACTCCTGCCTTTCTTAAGATCAGGTCCCCGGGCCTGAAAAACTTCGGCTTAACCTTAGCATTGTAGTATTGGATGACTCTTTGTCGGTAGGAAGCCATACGGAGTTGAGCCTCCTGTCGGAGTTCGGGTAGGAGGTCTAAGTCGGCCCTCCGATACTCAGAGTTGCCCGGCTCACAGTACTGCTCGACTCTAGTCGATGGTAGCCTGATCTCGAGCGGGATCATCGTCTCTGTCCCATAGGCCAAGCTGAAAGGAGATTCTCCGGTCGGGACATGGGGTGTCGTTCGATACGCCCACAGGACGAAATTCAACTCCTCGACCTAGAGGCCTTTGGCTTCATTCAGTTGGGTCTTTAGTCCATGCAGAATAGTTCGGTTGGTCATTTCGACCTCGCCGTTGGATTGTGGGTGCCCAACCGAGGTCAGTCTGTGCGTGATATGAAATCTTGCACATAACTTTCGAAAGTCTCGATTGTCGAATTGTCATCCATTATCGGTGATAATGGTGTGCGATAGTCCGAACCTGAAGATGATGGACTTCTTAATGAAGTCTTCCATCTTTCGCTAGATGATTTACGCCAGAGGTTCGGCTTCTACCCACTTAGTAAAGTAGTCAATTGCGACGACTATGAACTTTCTTTGATCAGACGTCGGAGGGAAAGGACCGAGTATGTCGATTCCCCACTAGACGAAGGGCCACGGGATGACAATGGGAGTGATTTGGTTGGCTGGTCGGTGTTGTATGTTAGCGTACCTCTGACATGGTTCATACCTCTGAACCAACTCAGCAGCATCTTTTCTCATGGTGGGCTAGTAGTAACCCTGCCGTAGGACTTTGTAGGCCAAGGATTTGCCCCCCAAGTGATTTTCGCAAATCCCTTCATGTACTTCTCTGAGCGCATAGTCCGTGTCAGTCGGTCCCAGGCACCTCAGCAAGGGAAGAGAGAATGACCTTTTGTAGAGTCGGTCATCCATCATTACGTATTTGGGAGGCCGCCATCAGAGTCGTTTGGCTTCCGTGGGGTTTTCAGGGCTGTTCCATCGGTCAGATACTGAACATCGGATCCATCCAGTTCGGCTCAACTGCCAATTGCAGCACCTCCTCGGCCCTATCGATGTCGGCTACTCAAGACTCTTCACAGTGTCCGACCCAAAGATTGTAGGCTGATGTCGCAAGCCTAGAGAGTGCATCGGCCCGAGCGTTCCCGATCTGAGAATGTGAGATCTCAAAATACTTGAGGTGTGCCACGAGATCTCTCACCTTCTGAAATATTTTGTCATGGTCGGGTCTCGAGCCTCAAATTCATCTTTGACCTGCCTCACGATTAGCTGGGAGTCAGAGAAGACTCTGAGGCTGTCGATCCTGAGCTCCTTCACTACTCTCAGCCAGTGAAGAGTGCTTCATACTCGGCTTGATTATTGGAGGCTTGAAATTGAATCGGAGGGCGTACTCAGTGACCACTCCCTCTGAGTTGGTGAGCAGGAACCTGGCCCTGCTCCCTCGAGCATTGGAAGCTCCGTCGATGTGCAACACCCAGGTAGACCCGGGGTTAGGTTCGGAGATTACAGCCTCTTTGGAGCTCTCGCCTTTCGATCCTTGGTCGGTTGTTGGGCACTCCGCAATAAAGTCGGCCAAGACCTGGGCTTTCAAAGCAGGTCATGGTTGGTATTGAATATCGAACTCACTCAGCTCACCGCCATTCGCCAATCGTCCCGATGTATCGGGGCAACGCAAAATTACCCTCAGGGTGGTCGGTGAGGACACGATAGCATGCGCTTGAAAATACAGACAGAGTTATTGTGTAGATATGTTGCCCAGCTATGCAACCCAAGAGGGGGGGGTGAATTGGGTTTCTAAAAATTTTAACCCAACTGATTACTTATGAAGAACAAAACAAAGACTTTAATCAATATTAATTATCTAGAGCAGAATGCAAGGATATGATAAAGAATAAAGTAAGCGATAAGGCACACTACAAACACAAGGATTTATAGTGGTTCAGTGCTAACCTTGCATCTACATCCACTCCCCAAGCTCCTACTTGGGAATTTCACTCCACTATACTTTGTATTCAACCCGAATACAAAAATATGGAAATCCGACACTAGCTATCCCAAGCTAGATCACTTGTTTCCGGGTACAAGTAAACCCAAAACACTCCGATTTCAGGTTCGGATCAACCTTTCCTTGTTTGGAAATCTTCCAAAACAAGAACCAAAACTCACAAAAATAAGAAAATTTAGAGCACAGATTAACACAATAACAGCTCCTTAAATGAGCGAATATAACAATAAAAGCTTTACTCAAATGAAGAACCCCTTTTCAGATTTTCTCAAGGTGGATGAACGCTTGAATAATGCTTGAGAAGAGGTTGATCGTTGATTGAAGATCTCTTGAAAGCTTTGAACGATCTCTAGATCAAGGTTGAACAATAGACTTGAAAGATCCTCTTGAATGCTCTTGCTTTTCTCTTTCACAATCTCTCCTTGTAGATTTTGGATCCTCTTTCTTTTTCTCTCAATTTTCGTGATCTCAATGATTTTTTCTCTCTTTTGATCTGCCTTATCTTCTTCCTCTTTTCTCTCCATTTGATCTGCTATTTAATCTGTAATTTCTTTCACCATTTAAGCATTTTATGATATTAGAAGCAAGAGAAACAATTTAGGCAGATAAAGAGCCGTTAGAGGATTTTTAGGAAGCATAAAGGTAATTAAAACGGGCAAAAAAAATAGCCGTTGCTGACATTTCCCGTCGCAGGGGTCGACTCATGAGTCGACTCATGCTTCAGGGGTCGACTCATGAGTCGACCTCTGTTGCAAAAACCAAGAATGCGTTTCTGGAAATTCTTGGCCCAAATCAGCAGGGGTCGACTCATGAGTCGACTCATGCCTTGTGGGTCGACTCATGAGTCGACTCACAGGTCGTGCCAAGCCAGAAAACTAGCTGCCATGGGTAATTTTTTACGTGCCAATCAGCTCACTAGTGCCATGAGTTGACTCATGAGTCGACTCATGCACTTCAAAACCTTCATAACTTCAAAAATATAAGTCCAAACACAATGAAATTTTCACCAATAGATTTCAAATCATTTTTCTACCAAATGGTACTATCAAATCACGATTTTGGTGAAATTATGATTTTGCCCTTGAAGAGCATAAGGACTTTTTCATTTTAAAATTATTTGTATCCTTCAATCTGCTTTGTAATCATCAAAATCAATCTAGGAGCAACAAGATACAATCAAGGCGAATATCATTTTCTCCATCTTTGAGTATCGAGCTTCAACTTCGTGGAGTACTTTGCTGGTGTAAATATATAGGTTGGTGAATTCGGCTCTCATTCTCCCAGACGAGCACTGAGCTAACCAGCCTCTGGGGAGGTTGCCAAGTAGAGGTAAAGTTTTCCCTGACTTTCGGCTTTAAAGCAGTGGCGGGGAGGCCAGATATCTTTCAGATCCTCGAAGGCCTGCCGACACTCATCCGACCAAAAGAAGTCCTTCACTGCCTCAGGGTTTTGAAGAAATGGGAGGCATCTCTCTGCCGACCGGAGATGAATCGACTGAGTACGATGATCCTTCCATTAAGCTGCTGTACTTTCTTTTGGTGCTCGAGTGCCGCATATCAATGATCGCCTTATCTTCTCAAGGTTAGCCTCAATTCCTCGCTGAAAAATGAGGAACCCGAGAAACTTCTCAGAAGTCACCCCCGAAGGCACACTTAGTCGGATTCAACCTCATCCGATATCATTGAAGGATGCGAAAAGTTTCTTCGAGGTCTTGGACATGATCTGAAGTCTGCGCGCTCTTCACCAGCATGTCATCCACGTACACCTCTATGTTGCACCCGATTTAGTCTTTGAAGACCTTATTGACGAGTCGCTAGTAGGTGGCTCTGGCATTTTTTAATCTGAAAGCATACTCTATAGCAGTAAAGGCCCTTGCAGTCACGAAGGCTGTGTACTCCTCATCTTCGGGCACCATCCAGATCTGATTGTATCCACGAAGGCATCCATGAAGCTGAGCAGTCGATGGCCGGATGTCGCGTCTACCAGCTGGTCGATTTTCGAGAGTAAAAAGCTGTCCTTCAGGCAGGCACGATTTAAGTCGGTATAGTCGATGCAGATCCTCCACCTCCCATTGACTTTTTTCACCATGACAACATTGGCGAGCCAATCGGGGTATGTGGTTTCTCTGATGAAGCCCACCTCGAGTAGCTTGTCCACTTCCTCGTCGATGGCCTTCTGTCTTTCAGGAGCGAAAGACCGCTTCTTCTGCCTTACTGGCCTCATTCCAGGATCGATGTTGAGTCGGTGAGTCATCATCTCCGGGGGATGCCGGACATATCCGCTGCCGATCAGGCGAATACGTCGGCATTGGCCTTCAGCAGCTCTACTAGCTGTCGTTGCTCAGGGTCGGATAATTGGATCCGACCCAGACCACTCGTTCGGATTCTCCGCTATCGGGATGGAAACCAGCTGTTCAGTCGGTTCGCCCCATTCTTCCTCTCCCTGCTGGTCCAACTTGTCGGCCATCAGGGAGTCCTTCGCTTCGTTACTTCGAGCAGAGATTGGAAGTATCGTCGGGTGAGCTGTTGATCCCCACGCATCTCTCCGACTCCATTTTTTGGTCGGGAACCGAACCAACAGGTGGTAGGTCGAGACTATTGCTTTGAGGGCGTTTAGTCCGGATTTTTCAAGTATGGCATTGTAGGCCGAAGGTACTTGGACGACTGCAAAGGTTAGGTGGACGGTGCTTTATCGTGGTTCGGTTTCAGCTGTCACGTAAGAGTAACTTCTCCTTCCATCGTGATGGCTTCTCCGACGAAGCCCACCAGGGGCGTGGAGACTCTCTCGAGTCGATCAGCTAACAGTCGCATTCGGAAGAAGATCGAGTAAAATAAAACATTAGTCGAACTTCTATTATCAACAAGGATCCTTCTTACATCATATTTTGCTATTGTTGTCAAGACAACAACAGCGTCGTCATGGGGAGTTTGGATTTTCTGAGCATCTTCATCTATAAAAGTGATTACATCATCTTGGCACAGCTTCTTCGTTGACTCCCCTCCAGCGTCGTCCTCCGGTCCAGTCGTTTGGAGATCATGTTGATGACCCCGGTCGTGGACTGATTGTTCGCTGCCTCCTCAGTCGGTTAGGGTTGTCGGTCGGGACGGGTCGAGTCGGCGGGTTCCTTCAAATTTTTTTGAGAATACCCTCGACGTATGAGGGCCTCGATTTCATCCTTAAGTTGGATGCATTGCTTGGTGTTGTGGCCGTGGCCTCGATGAAATCGATAGTACTTTCGTCGATCGAGGCCCTTTGCCTTCAAAGGTGGAGGTCGTCGCAGATATCCTCTCCTTCGATCTCCATCAAAATCTACGCACGAAGAGTAGAGAGGGAGTATAGGAGTCATACCTGTGATGCATCGGCCTCAGACTCCACTGTCGAGGTGATCTCGGGCTCCGTCGCTGGGGTGAGACCTGTTTGTCGGTCGGGGGCCTGCTAGGCTCGACAGGAGCCCGACCTTTCCTTCGCTTCTCCTTCGGACCCTTGGTCTCGGTCAGGCACCGGTCAGAAGCTCCTTCGTCTGCGACATGTATTTGTACGCATGCTCCAACAGTTCGACGTATATCCGGGAGAGGGTCTTGTCCAAGGAGTATGTAAATCGAGACCCCCTTAGCCCCCTCTTCATGGCTGAGATGGCCATGTCTTTGTTGAGGTCCCGAATCTCAGCGTGGCCGTGTTGAATCACGTCATGAAGTATCAGAGCATCTCATTTTCTTCCTGCTTGAGGGAAAAAAGATTGTTCGAGGTTCGTGGCGGCTTCTGGCTGGTGCTAAAATGGACCACGAAAGCATGTTCGAGTTGTCTGAAGGAGTGGATGCTTCCTGAGCGGAAGTCGGAGTACCAAGCCCTAGCGGCCTTGCAAAGTGTGGTGGGGAAGTCGATGCAGAGAAGGGCATCAGTTGCCCTTGGATCGTCATGAGAACCTTGTAGCTCTCCAGATGGTCAACTGGGTCGGTGGAGCCATCATAGGGCTCCACATGAGGCATCTTGAACCGACTAGGGATCGGCTCGTCGAGGATGAGTCGGAAGAGAGGTTGGGCGGTCTGAAAGTCGACGTCGT
The DNA here is from genome assembly GCF_000442705.2 of Elaeis guineensis. Classification (NCBI taxonomy): domain Eukaryota; kingdom Viridiplantae; phylum Streptophyta; class Magnoliopsida; order Arecales; family Arecaceae; genus Elaeis; species Elaeis guineensis. The sequence goes on along the minus strand of NC_026007.2, from coordinate 44,082,768 downwards.
TCGAAAATTTCTGTCCGTCCACCTGGAGCTGGGCAAGCTGACGGTCGATTTCCTCGAACCTACGTTCGTAGTCGTCGGTTCGTCGGTGTTGGGAGATCTCGGGGGTCGAGTCTCCTGACGAATCTGAGGGAGAGGCGGACGGTGTCCGCGGCCGCTTCTCCTTCCTCGCTCGTTCCAGTTGGGAAGGAGAGGGTCGTCGGGATCGATGGGTATCATGCCGTGGCCGTCTCTCCCCCTCTCAGTGGGAGTGCTGTGACGGCTGCTTCTAAGGAGGAGACGGGACCGATGCGGGCATCGGCGGCTTCTCCTGGAGGGCATCGGGTGTGCCGTCGGTTGCCCCACCGACGAGTGCGGCAATCGGGTTGGTTGTTGTTGAAGGCTCTTGACTGCATCCGTCAGCACAGTCATCTACCGCACAATCGCCGCGATTTGCACCTCTGTGGTCACCACAGGATGCGGAGAGCTGGGCTCCACCATGGAGGGTGGAGGAGAGGCCTCTCCCGATGGGAAGAGTGCCTCGCCGATCCGGTGGCCCTCGATCACTGAGCTCTGGTTCTTGTCATTTCGAAAGGATTTTTTCAAACTCTGTGGAGGTCGTGATCCCCCCCTACCTGGTGTGCCAAACTTGTTGCGGCCAATCCTCTCGTCGCTTGGTCGTCGGGAATGAGCACCTGCAAGAGAAGTCCACACTGACCGGAGATGCCTCCGGCGGAGACCTCCGACAGTCAAGTCAGAAAGGAGACTAGACAATAGTAGAAAGAATCAGGGAGACTCAGCGAAAGAGAGAGTGAGAGCTAGAGAGAGAGAGTGAGTCCAGGGATTTCGAAAGAACCTCCTCGCAGCACTGTTGCCTTCTCCGTTTTATAGTAGAGCGCGGCGTGGTGCCGCCATTAATGGCGCAGACAACTGGGGGAGTTGTCAAATCGCCGGAGGCTGTCAGAGTCATTGCGGACTGTCAAGTCACCGTAGGCTATCAAATCGCTTGGATTAATCTATATCCTTGGCAGGACAATGCCCCAGGGTGGCTATGCCGCACTCCCTTGTCAGGGCAGCGGCCCACAGTAGTCGTACGATATTTGGGGGAGCCGACGGACCATACGTCGCGGTATTTGGTTGCGGGACATCGGGTGAAGACTCGGGGACACCGTCGGCTGGTCTGGCGCATTGTTTGGAGTCGGACATCGGCCACCACCCCGCTTGACGGTGAGTCGGTAGAGTTGGGCTCCGTCGTTCGACCAGTCAGGAACAGAACGGGTCTGCCTGATCGACATACCTTCGGTCGGACGGTGTCGGCAGTCGTCGGTCGGTGCGGTCGGTAGAGTCGGACACCGATCGGACAGGCCCAAAGGTAAGTCGGCGTGAAAGAGATCGGTTGGTATGTCCCAACAATTTCAAATCTTCAAAATATATGATCCATTTATCCCAATTCATCATACACTAACATTAATATTACGATTGAAAAGTACAAAGGAGTAGTCAAATCTAATTAACTTCAGGCAGCCACTCCCTCATCCCAGCATCCTTCTCTCTCTCTCTCTCTCTCTCTCTCTATATATATATATATATATATATATATATATATATATTTATATATATCTCATATAGTATTTAGTATATATGTTTATACAAACATCTTATATAGTATCTAGTTTGATGGATGCATCTATTTGACTCTAGAGGGGTATGTGAGGAGTAGCGATCAAGCACAAAGGGGATTTCATGCTCACAGTTACCCCATATGTCTCGCTCATGTCCACATCGTTGGGGTCCATTCCGTTGGGAAGCTTCCAATCAAAATGGTAGAGAAGGTGGGACAAGATCAGCTCCATTTGGGTCGATCCAAAGGTCATCCCAGGGCAAATCCTCCGCCCCGCACCGAAAGGCACGTATTCAAAGCTACCACCAATGTAGTCCACCGAGCTGCCATCGAACCTCTCGGGCCTGAAGCTTTCTGGGTCCTCCCAGTACCCTGGATCCCTTGCTATAGCCCAAGCATTGATCACAACCCGGCTACCCGCCGGAATATCGTAGCCATCCACTTGGCAACTCTTGGTGCAGAACCTAGGCAACAGCAGCGGAGCAGGCGGGTGCAACCTCAGAGTCTCCTTGATCACCAGCTTCATGTAGTGGAATTCACTCATGTCCCCCTCCTCAATCCAGGCCCTTCCCTTCAGCACTCGCCGCACCTCCGCTTGAGCTTTCTTCATAATCTCAGGGTGCTTGATTAGCTCTGCCATCGCCCATACCGTCGTTCCCGATGCCGTATCGGTCCCTGCAACGAACAAATCCTGAAAACTTTTGATGAGAAACTAGAGAATTCGAAGCAGCATGTGTCTTGCCATAAACTTTTCTAAGTAGCATGAAACCAAGTAATTCGTCAGGCATACTGACCATGATTACGCCCTTGATGTTGGTGCGTGTGACAGGGAACTCAAGTCCACCATTTTCCTCCAGCCCTAAAAGAACGTCGACAATATCTTCCTCTCGTGGATCATCCCCTTTGTTGCCATTTGAGGTGCTTTCTTCTCTTGGTGCTCCTCGATTATCTCCTCAAGGATCTCATCCAACTCACGCCAAGATTTCTCTGACGCGGATCTCAATCCACTGAGAGTGTCGATAAAGGTCAACGAGGGAACAGATCAGCTACACAAAATCCGGAGGCCAACGCCGTCAGTTTCTTAGTCTCCACAAGAAACCTCTGCGCATGCTTGCATGTATTGCCAAATGCGACTCTTGAGATCACGCCGTTGGTTAGTAAGAAAACCTTCTCGGAGAGGTTCACAGGAGATGCGTTCAACTTGGAGATATTCCCCACGAGGTTCAAAATCTCTTCCTGTAGAGGCGCTGCAAATTCCTTGACACGCTTTGCACTTAGTAGCTCGACCGTGCATATCTTTCTCATCTGCCGCCAGTAGTTACCGTAGGGAGCGAAGGCGATGTCAGAGCAACGGGAAAAGCATCTCGGGGATGAATAGTCTGGGCCGGGTGGCAAAGATGAGATCATGGGTCTGCATGATCTCTCTCGCAGCCTCCCGAGAGGAGATGACTACTTGGTCGACTTGTCCGAGCTTCAGAAGCATGACAGGCCCATGTCGCCGGGACAGGTCTCTCAAGGCGCGGTGAGGGATATATCCGAGCACGCGGTGCAAGTGGCCTATGATGGGGAGCTTCGGTGGGCTTGGAGGCAGCTTCATTGCTGTGGATTTGGCTGCCTTAAGCACTACAAGAGCAAAGAAGAAGGACGAGAAAAGAAAGGCCAAGGAAACGAAGTTGAGTTCCATGGCTGGTATTAGATGAGTTCTAGTTTTTCTGATGCTTTGTTAATGAACTGGTGGCTGCGGAAGTCTATATAAATAGGAGTATGCAGAGCTGCTCAAGAGGTTTTCATTGAGTGTAACGGCCAATAATGTTGAAATATCAAGCAATTTAGATATGACCGGCAGGTGTCCAGCGGTGGCTGCTGACTAAACTGTAGCCAATGAAGCAACAACTTACTTGAAGGGGCGCAAAAGCAGTCACACTCCCAATTCCAGTACGTCGAATGTGATCCTAGAAGTCACATTGCTGAAAAGTCATACTTCCAATTCTCCCATTGAATTCGCATTGCAGCTGCTCTGGCATTTATGTCATTGGCCTAATTAGTCTATAGCTTTTCTTATAGGTAGTCTGACCAGCCGCGCAATAGGTTTGTCAAACCACGTGCGGCGACATGATAGCCAGGCAACGAGTTTACGTAACCTTGACGGACAGATCCCTGTGGACTGTGATATACTAGCATGCTTCCTAAGCTTGATGTAACTACCATAAAAAATACTAACAGCTGCACCAGTGCCTTCTATTTGTTGTGTTGTTTGGCTTTAGTTTTCTAATGTTGTCTTTAAAATCTTTAATCACTCTCGATAAATTTATTTGTCATATAATTAATCTCTCTCTTCCCCTTCTATCTCCTCCTATCCTGTGGCCTTCTGCCCTTATGATGTTTAACAAAGTTTCTTTTGATGCTTCGGACCATTTAAGCCTCAAAAAATTATAGTATATGGTTAGGTGCTTTATTTATGTTCCGATCACATGATATGTTAAATATTATTAAGAATGGAGCTAATTTGTAATCAATGCATCCATTCTCCCAAATCAATAATTATTCAAGAAGCATAGGCATTGTTGCATCAAGGCTTCAGAGGTGTTGATGTGGCAGAAGACAGAGGGTGATCTAGACACTCAGATACCGAACAGACCTATAAAAGAGGCTCACTCACACTGGAGGTGGGGTCTCCAAGGGAGGATCCTTTGATGATTAAGTCAGTCGGAGCTTAAATACAAATAAAGAGAGTATGGGAGCTGAGAATGGCGTGGTTTGGCCTATCCAAGCTTATCTGAGGATCCCTTTATTACCTTATTATATAAAGAGATGCCGAAGTTTGTTATGCTTAGGCCATAGGCCACCAAACCTAAGCCTGTACGTAGTTAGTTGTAGATTTTTGTTATGCCCATGTGACCACGATTCGAGAGTTTGCTAGGAAATTTCAATAGATTGTTCATGTGGCCTGATAAGTCGGTGGATTGGGGTCAACTTGTGGCTAAGGTGCCATCCTGATCAGATCCATTTTAATATGGACTGCAGAATTTTATCTTTAGTGATTGGCAGGATCCTGATCCAGAGGTCAGTGTCAGTCACGGGCTTCATTCTTGCTGATAATGAGATATCGAGCTGGAGGTCGAAAGAATCCTGTTCTGAGGGTCGGCTAGGGGTTGATCCGAAGGTCGGTGAGCATCTGAGCAGGTGTGATCATTTCGTCATAGTTTCATTTGGCGGATCCGATAGTGCCCGTTCTCATCAACTCGAAATTTTCGAGGGTGAGTCCCAAGATTCATGGCTGAGGTGGCACTACCCCACAACACTTGTCCTCTACTTTCAAGTCCGAATTGGTTGCTTCAGGTGAAGGAAGTAATCTTTAGGATAAAGAGTCCTCAAAGCCTAGTCGAGTGGGCAAATTTGAGCTATCTAACTTTCAGGTAGACCATTGCACCATCCCATTTGAGCATTAATTTATCGCTTTACAAATCGCATCATAATGATTTGGGGAGATTTTAGGCCGCAGAAATCTTGGTGCATTTATGAAGTACAGATGGCTCAAGATAGACTATCATTTCAACCTCAAAAGCTATTTTTTGGTGATTACGATTTCACTAACTATGAGGTGCCATTTATCGAACTTCGACTGGTCTGATGCTGTCTTGCATGGTTGGCTGACATTGTTGAATTAGGATGATGGTGCGTTGGAGAGTTACAAGGTCGGATGGCTCCGATTGGGACATGTGGTGGGTATCTAACAGATCGAGACTTCGATCGAAACTATTGGAGGGTGATATAAATTGGGCTTACCCTCCTAACTGTCCCTACTTTCCTGATCGCTAGTCACTTTTCATTTTTCTGTCAAAAATTCTCTTTGCTACTGCATCTCTCTCTTGCCCTGATTTTGGTGAGTATTATGGTTGTCTGGGAAGTTAACCCCATCCAAGATTTCACTTTTTGGTGGATTTCCTCATCTTTTTCTTTCTCGTGTCAGCTTGCTTTTTCCTTCTCTTCCTTCTTTTAGTATCTTCTCATAATGTCTTTCGACGGAGTGGATTAGGGTGAACATTGTTGAGGTAGCTAGAGCTCTCAGTCATCTCTTCCCCAGTCTAGGTCCAAAGGAATCACTCGGTCTGTCACTGTAGGTGCTTCTTCTTCTGGGGGTCCAAATTCCTCCGGGCCTAGGGGAGGAGAGTCATCCATTGCCAAGACTGACCTCTAGGGCTTTTGGTCTTTGTACCATATTCCTTCTGATTTTTGGCTTGAAGTTTCAAGTCAGAGAGGTCACATCTTGTTGGCACCGAAGGGTTGAGTCACCTTCTATGAGCAGACTCTTCAGATAGATCTTCGTTTGCCCCTTCATCCTTTCATCTCCAATCTTTTTGATTGTTATAGGATTCTTCTAGCCTAGATTACCTCAAACTCTATTTAGCTAATTTCTATTTTCATTGTTTTTTGTTATCTGCTCCATACTCGCTCGAGGACTTCCCTTTTCAGGGTGCTATTCACCTTGAAGAAAAGCACCTTTATGATAGAGGGTGGTGGTACTTCAGTCCTCGCTAGGGGTGCAAGTCCATCGAGTGCCTCCCTTCTTCCATTCATGATTGGAAGGAGAGATTTTTCTTTATTTTTTCTAATCTTTCCTGGGGTTTCGACTAGGTCTGAGGCAATCTCATGCTTTTCCTAAATAGGGAGAAATCCATCCTCCTCCTAGGAGACAAGGAGGACTTCAATAAGTTTATGGGCGTGGAGGTGCCAAAGTTGAGTGAACTCTTGGATGAGCGGGCTCTCTACAATGCTGGACTTAGTCTGGCTCCTCCTTAAGATATGTCTGAGTTCTTTATCTAGGTTTTATTGATTGTTTAGTCTTCCTCTTTGTTGACTTTGTCTTTGGTGTTGTAGCAATGAGGCCCACTACTGAGATGATCAAGCTCTCATTTTTGAAGAAGAGGTCAAACTCTACTTTGGGAGAGAGTGATTTAAAGAGGGTTAGACCTATGACTTCTTTGGCTCTAGGTCCACTAGCTTCGTCGGGGTCAGTTGGAACCCCTAGTGCAGGTGACGAGCAATAGGTGGTCATAGCGGAGTTGTTGAGGGTAGCTCTCTTGGTTACCAAGGAGCCTGTGTAGGCATCATCTTTGTTGCCTCTTTCTCAGACTTCATTGCCTGTCTGATCTAGGTTCCCTCCCATCTATCTGATGGCTCCGACTCTTTCAGTCTGGTAGGAGGTGGGGCCTTCATCATCGACTCCTGAAGAGGAGTTCATCATGGTGGGGAGAAGACTTTAGAGGGATGCTTCTGCTCTTGACAATTAGTAGATCATCCAGGAGTTGATCAAGATGATGCTGTTACTGGTCGATTGGGCCCGAACCAAGGCCCGACCCTTGGACAAGGCTTTGGCCTACTCGTTTCAGGATATTTTATGGGTAAGCTTCGAAACCTTCTTGTCTATCCTTTTTCTTTTTCTTTGATATCTTTTAATTTCAATTTTCTCTTGCAGCTGGTGCACAATGTGGTCCAGATCGACGAGATTGTTGCTGGACTAGGCCGAGTAAAGGAAAAACCTGAAAGAGATCTCCAAGCCATGGAGGCTAGGAGAAAAGCTTCAGAGGATGATGTTTCCTGAGCCTGGTCCAAGCTTCAAGTCGTCAAAGAGTGAATCATGTAGCTCACAGGCTTCCTCACTATAGAGCATAGGATCATGGAGGCCCGACAGAGGAGACTTACCAAGCTCAAGTAGGAACTTCTATGCGAGGCGAGGTCGGCTGAGGAGAATGTTAGGTCGGTGGAGGCTCGGGTTGAGGCCGATAAGATGACAGCGATTGCTAAAGCCAAGCTGAATGCTATCGAAGAATATAAGGCTTCAGAGGAGTTTGATACAGAAGTCACAAAAAGTTTGCTGCCCAGCTATGCAACCCAAGAGGGGCGGGGGAGGGTAAATTAGATTTTTAAAAATTTAAAAATTAACTTACAACTATGAGGATTATTTAACAATGAGCAGGATAAATGTGGAGAGTGAAATTTATGCAAGGAGTAGAAGTTAAATGCAAGAATGTAAGAAGATAAGAAAATTTAAAAGGAGAGCAAGTAAGCACAACATAAACAAAAAGATTTATAGTGGTTCGGTGCCAACCTTGCACCTACGTCCACTCTCCAAACTCTTACTTGAAAATTCAAATCTACTAAACCATATTCAACCTGAATACAACGTCGGAACCTTCGACTCTAGTTATTCCAAGCTAGAACACTTATTTTTTGGATACAAGCCAACCCAATACAATCTGATTCAAGGTTTGGATCAATCTTTTTGGAATCCTTCCAAAATAAAAATATCAACACAAAATAGAGTATAGTAGTTGTCACACAGAAATACAGATATAGCTCCTTTAATGAGCGAATAAAGCTTTAAATATACTTTACATAAAGAGAAACAAGCTTTTCTGATTTCCCTCAAGGTGGTTGAAGACTTGAATAAGCTCTTAAGGGGTTGATGAACTTGAAATAAAAGCTTCTTTAACTTCAAGAGGACTCTTGCTTGGGGTTGAAAATGAATGCTTGAAGAACTTTTTTCAAAAATCTTGTTGATTCCCTCCTTTAAGTACCTTTTATAACTTCAAATGATTGTGGAGAGTAATCTGGACTGAAATGGAGCCGTTAGAGCATATTAAATGGATATTAAATACAGTCAAAACGAGCTAAAAACTAGTCGTTGTAAAATTTTTCTATCACAGGAGTCGACTCATAGGGTCGACTCATGCTCATGAGTTGACTCATGGGATCGACTTCTGTGGCACAGAACAGAAAATGACTATTCTATAATTTTGGCCGACACAGCAGCAGAGGTCGACTCATAGGGTCGACTCATGCTCAGGGGTCGACTCACAGAGTATGCCAGCCAAAGAATTCAGCATGCCGTTTAGCCCCTTTTGCCATGAGTCGACTCATGGGGTCGACTCAAATATATAAACATAATTTTTTTTCAAAATACATATTCAAAAATATTAAAATTGCCTCTCATAGATTACAAATCTTGTGTTCTTGCTCTTGATGCTTCCGAATCAGAACTTGATAAAATTATGATTTTACCTCTGAAATACAATAAATCTTTTTCCAAGCCAAAATTATTAGTAACCCTCTCAAATGCTTTGTAATCATTAAAATCAATTTAAAGAGCAACAATCTCTCCTTTTTTGATGATGACAAAATACTTGAGCAAAAGCATATATAAAGCATTGAACATGAATTTTAAATTTATGAAGATGCATCACTTCAATATCATAGTCAAATATTTGAATGAAATACATCATAAGCAGTTTGAAGATCAATTTAAAATTTACTTATAAGTTCATTTGCTTTGAAAATTAGATAAAAAAGGAGCTGACGATTTTAATTCTTTGACACATTTGCTTAATAATTTTGCTTATTACTAATTTTTTTATTGCTTATTACTCATTTTTTTATTGCTTATTACTCAAATTCAATTTTGATTCTCTACTCTCCCTTTTTGACAGCATCAATTAAGATTCTCTATTCCTCTTTTTAAGGGATCTTGAAATGATAAATTTTTTTTACTCCCCCTTTTTGATAGCATCAATTAAGATCTTAAAAAATTTTAAGGATAGAAAAATAAAAGAGAGATGACAAAAAAAAGATATATTTTCTTTACTCTCCCTTTTGATACCATATTTTACTTTTTTAGCCCCCTTCTTTGATTGTTTATTTCTCTACTCTCCTTCAACATAGCAAACATAAAGGATATATCAATTTACTCATCTAGAAGATATTGCAATTCATAGTATTTCTCAGTACTAATATAAATTATTTTTCATATCTTATAATTAAAATAATTCAATTCGATCATATTCATAGACATTCATTGAAAGTCAAAGAACATATATATATGTATATATATATATATATTCAAAAGTGACTGAATATAAAAGGTGTCCCAATACATATGAGTCAACTCAAAATATAAAAGTCATGGATAGAAACTATTTAAGAGTTAATTAGCCAACAAATACAAGATCCATAAGATAGATCCTAGACATAGGAGACAAACTAATCTAGATCTAATAGATGTCATGGCTAGAGGGATCAGAATCTGAAGGATCAGAGATAGGGTGAGGAGATGTAGGATCAAATCTACGAGCACGATCTCGATCACGTCTGCCTCGGCCATGGATAGAGGTACCAGCACGAGTAGAGAGATGAGAGGATCTTGGAGCCTGAGAAGTTACGGACTGTGCAATAAGAAAAAGTCTGATGGTGTCCAAAAGATCCAAGGCTCTCAATACAGACTACATCAGGGTACTGAACTGAGTAGAAGCATTCTCACTAGAGTCCTTGATCTCTCCTCAAGAAGTTAAAGTCACTCTCTAAAACTCCTCGAAGTCTAGCCGCCTCTGCAGATAGGTCTGAGACCTCTATGATATCCTCATGCGGCTGGAGATGGGCTAAAGCTAATACTTGCCCCTGCAAATCAATACTCTGTCTGTCAATCTCAAAATATATCCCTCAAGCTGCTCAATACGTACCGACTGATCAGTAAGCATCTGAAAAATAGAAGAAATGTGAGGGATCAGAGTCTGGTCTGAGTCACCCTGAGATGTCGATCTCTGAGCAAAGACTGAAGTGACAAACTGCTGAGATAGAATGGAGGCTACATGTTGGGACATCATCTCAATCTGATCATCTGCTAGTCTGAACTCTGATGAACTCTGAAGGATGTACCCTGCTCTCTGACTGTGGAACTGAAGCATGCCTCCTCACAGACTCTGAAGGACCAGTCTCGTGATCAGATATGAACTGAATATCTGGAGATGCTCTGTGATCACGAAGAGGTGAAAATGGTCCCTCCTCCTCTGCTATATCCTTTGCGCTCTCCTCAACACCTTTTTTCCAACCACCATGAGTCTTAGAAAAACCAATGTGATGCAGTGTATGACGATTGATGGTGTCGGAATGGGATAGTCTAGCAACTACCTCCTCCTCAAAACTAACTCCGAACCTCCTAAAAACTAAGGTGAGTGCTATACCAAAAGGCAAGTGAGCCTTGGACCTGTTCAGGATCTCTCTCATGGCCTCAAACATCAATGCTGGAAGGTTTAGGGGGGTTTGGGTGATCACATGGTACATAATACAAATGTCCCTACCAGATAGAGGTCGTGTCTACCACTCCTAGGGACAAACAGTTTGGTTACCAAGTAATGTAACAGCCTCATCTCAACAGAAAGAATTTTTACTTCCAATTTATTTAGACTTCCAGTATAAGTTCTTCCTAAGATAACATTAATTCTTTCTTCTTTAATTGGGAGCTCCATATTGGTATAGCCTTCACAAGGCAAATGCAGTATCTGTCCCAAATATACTGGATCAAGAATAACATCAACATCTTTTATTATAGATTTCACTGTTCCATTGCAATAGCTCAAATTTAAGTAAAATTTTCTTACTAGATCGACATAAGTATTTTCCTTTAAAGAGCAGTAAAATTCTCATTTTTGATACTCAATCTTCGATCCAATAGTGAATCCTTCTTTTTCAAAAAACTTGAAATCAATATTTTTTCTAAATTCAACTTTTCGATCAGAGAGAGGTACCTTGCTTGGGCTGATTGGGGACTGAGTGGAAGCTGAAGCAGGACCTGGAGCAGGAATTTGAGCAAGAGAGGGCTCGATTGCTAATCTCTTTCTGCGCACACTCTCTTCCAACCTGCGAACAGATTTTTTCCTCTGTGGAAGCTTCATTTTGGGAGCCATTTGGTCAAGAGAGACTTGAAAGGAGTTTAAGAGACTAAATGTGAGGCAGAGAGGAAAGAATTTTGGAAGGAAAAAGGCAAGAATTTGAGGAGTTAAATCATCGGTTTGGAGAAGAGGGGATGATTCTAGGACAAGCTCGAACCGTCCCAAATGAAGAAGAGAGAGGAGAGGAAGTTGGTTCCTTAACGGATGATTTGAGGAGTGAAAATTGGTGGGAGGAGATATTTGAGAGAAATCTTTGGTTTGAGGGAGAAGAGATGGAGAGCTTTTGGTTCGATGGGAGGAAGAAGACGAAGGGCTGAGTCGGCTCAAAAAAAATTTCCAATAAGAAGAGAGCGCCTGAAGGGTTTTGACAAAATTATAAGTTTACCCTAGGGTCGACCCAAAGGGTCGACTCATGGCACAAAAAAATTCAAAAGAATGATGGGATAATTTCAAAAAAATTTGAAATTCTGAGAGAAGGATGTTAACCCAAGTATTGATCATGTGAATGATAGTTTTGAGCTTTTGAGCTCTTAAGAAAAATGAGAATTGGGCTCAATAGATTTGGTTCCATGAATTTTTGACATTAAGAATTTGGAATCAGAGAGATACTTAAGCTGATGGATCAAGAATTCCTAGTTCTCTCCTAATTTCATAAAATCTATCTTCATTTAAGATCTTGATAAAGATGTCAGCCAATTATTTTTTAGTACAAATATAATCAAGAATTATATCTTTATTTTGGACATGTTCTCTTATGAAATGATGTCTAATTTCAATATGTTTTGATCTAGAATGCTGAATTGGATTTTTAGTTAGATTTATAGCACTAGTGTTATCACATCTTATGGGAGTGTCATTGAGTTTGATGCCAAAGTTCTCAAGTTATTGCTTAATCTACAAGATCTGAGCACAACAACTTCCGACTGTAATGTATTCGATCTCGATCGTAGACAGTGCTACCGAGTTTTGCTTCTTGCTAAATCAAGAGATTAAGTTAACTCCAAAGAATTGACAAGTTCTACTAGTACTTTTTCTATCTAATCTACATCCAGCAAAATTGGCATCTGAATATCCTATCAAGTCAATTAATGAGTCCTTAGAATACCATAGTCCTAGAGTTTGTGTACCATTTAAGTATCTAAGGATTCTTTTAACTGCGTTCAAGTGTGATTCTTTTGGATTTGATTGAAAGTGAGCACAAAGACAAATACTTAACATAATATCTGGTCTACTAGAAGTTAAATACAATAGAGAATCAATCATGCCTCTATAAAATTTTAAGTCTACATTTTTACCTCCTTCATCCTTGTCAAGCTTATATGATGGGCTCATGGGTGTACCAATTGCTTTGGAGTTCTCCATTCTAAATCTTTTGAGTAGTTCTCTTGTGTACTTGCTTTGGGTGATGGAGATTCCTTCCTTTGTTTGTTTGATTTAGAATTCGAAGAAGAATGTAAGTTCTCCCATCATGCTCATCTCGAACTCCTCCTGCATGAGCTTAGTAAAATCTTGACAAAGAGTTTTATCAGTAGACCCAAAAATAATGTCATCAACATATATTTGTATAACTAATATATCATTTTAATTTTTTTTAATGAAAAGGGTTGTGTCTATATTTTCTCTTGAAAAACCATTATTAAGTAAAAATTTGCTTAGCCTTTCATACCAAGCCCTAGGTGCTTGTTTCAAACCATATAATGCTTTGTTTAATTTAAAAATATGAATAAAAAAAGCATGATTTTCAAAATCTGAAGGTTGTTCTACATAAACTTCTTCAGCAATATATCTATTTAGAAAAGTACTTTTGACATCCATTTAGAATAACTTAAAATTCATAAAGCAAGCATATGTAAGTAGAAGTCTAATTGCTTCTAATCTAGCAACAGGTGCAAAGGTCTCATCAAAATCAATTTCTTCTTCTTGATTATAACTTTTTGCAACTAATCTTGCTTTATTTCTTATCATATTTTCATGTTCATCCAATTTATTCCTGTATACTCATTTTGTGCCAATTATTGAATAATTTTTAGGTCTTGAAACTAAAATCCATATATTATTTCTTTCAAATTGATTAAGTTCTTCTTGTATTGCATTTATCCAATTATAATCTTTTTCAGCTTCATCTATGATTTTAGGTTCAAGATGAGAGACAAAAGCAAAATGATTGAATGCATCTCTAAGTGAAGAGTGAATTCTTACACGATGTGTAGGATCACCAATGATTAGTTCTTTGGGATGATTGTGATCATACCTTCATTCTTTAGGTAGATCATTTGTACCTAGAGATTGTTCTTATTGTTCTTCACCTTCCTCATCCTGTTTGTCTTCATGTTCTTCATCATCTTGAATGGTTGAGTCTTTTAGAGTGATCTTCTTCATCCCTTCTATAAGAGGATCTGCATCATCAATACCTTCATTCTTTCTTAAAGGAAGATCATTAGTTTCATAAAAAATAACATGTATTGACTCCTCTACTATTAAAGTTCTTTTGTTGAAAACTCTAAAAGCTTTGCTAGAAGAGGAGTAACCAAAAAAAATCACTTCATCGGATTTAGCATCAAATTTTCTTAGTCTTTCTTTACTATTGTTCTAAACAAAACATCGACAACCAAAAATATGAAAATATGTAATGTTTGGTTTTCTTTCTTTCTAAAGCTCATAAAGGATTTTCTTTAAAATTGGTCTAATTAAAGCATGGTTTAATATGTAACATACCGTGGTAATTACTTCCATCCAAAAATATCTTGGAATATTACTTTCACATAGCATGGTATGGATCATTTCTTCAAGAGTTCTATTTTTTCTTTCTACTACCCTATTTTGTTGGAGTGTCCTAGGTGCTGAAAAGTTGTGGTCAATACCTTTTTCATCACAAAACTTTTCAAAATCTTAATTTTTAAATTCGGTTCTATGATCACTTCGAATATTTTGAATTGAAAAATCTTTTTTATTTGTGACTTTTCGATAAATTTTATCCTTATGTGCCAAAAAGAAGACCCATATAAAATAAAAAAAATTATCAATAATTATAAAATTATATCATTTTTCACCTAGACTAGTAGTTCTAATGGGTCCAAATAAATCCATGTGCAATAGTTCTAATGGCCTAGAAGTTGAAACAATATTTTTAGATTTGAATGAGACTTGTATTTATTTATCCATTTGGCATGCATCACAAATTTTATCTTTTTCAAAATTTAATTTGGGTAAGCCGATAATCAATTCCTTTTTAATAAGTTTTGAAAGTGAATGCATGCTAATATGTGCAAGGCTACGATGCCAAAGCCAACTAGTCTCATTAATCTTCGTATTCAAGGCTACTAGGCATTGCATATTTATTTTGGAAAGATCATTCAAATCTACCATATAAATATTACCATGTCTATGCCCAACAAATTTAATACCTTCATTAATAGGACTAGTTACTATGCAAACTGAAGATTCAAAAATGACTTTGTATTCTTTATCACAAAATTGACTAATGCTTAATAAATTATGTTTTAAATCATCTACTAATAAAATATTTTTAATATACTTGGAGGGAGTGATACCAATGTTATCTATACCGATAATCTTTCCTTTGCCATTGTCTCCAAAGGTGACCATCCCTTCATTTTTAGCATTAAGTGTGATGAATTAGAATTCATCACCAGTCATGTATCTTGAGCACCTACTATCAAGATACCATCTTCGATTTGCTCTTTGAGATGCAAGACACACCTATACACAAGAATCAAGTTTTGACTTTAGGTACCCAAGTTTTCATGGGTCATTTTAGGTTAGTCATAATGGTTCCTTTTGGAACCCATATTTTTTTGACATTGAAATTTTTAGATTTGTTAGAAAAACATGAATAGAATTTGTGTCCTACTTTACCACATTTAAAGCAAGTTATATTTGAAAATTTATTGTACGATGAGTTTATAAAGATATTTTTCAAAAATTTTTATTTCTTTAAAGGGTTATATCCAAGACTGGCTTTATCATAAATGGCCTTTTGATTGTCAAGTATCATGTGAAGTTTATTTGAACTTAAAGTAAACTTTTCAACCATTGGTTTTAACTTGGCAATCTCATTTTTTAAGTTTAGATTTTTTTGAGATAGGATTGATATTTCATTTGAAATACTCTCATTTTCTTTTAGTAAAGATTGATTCATTGATTTTAATTCTTTGTTCTTTCCCCTTAGCTTCTTTAGCTCATCAATTAGATCATAAAATGCTTCATGAAGTTCTTCAAAGGTAAAGTCAATAGGAGTTTCAGTATTTACCTCATTTTCATGTGCCATAAGGCATAAGTTGGCTTGTTCATTTAAGTCTTCTTCTTCGGAACTTGACTCATCACTTTCACTCCATGTAGCCATCATGGCCTTCTTCTTGTACTTTTTGAGACCCTTCTTCAATTGTGGGTATTCAGACTTAAAGTATCCCGATTTCTTGCATTTATAACAAATAAGGGGTTGCTCCTTATCCTTCTCTTTGCTATGTTCCCCTTTTGTAGGTGGCCTCTTCCTCATTCTTTGTCTTCTTTTTTTCAAGAACTTCTTAAACCTTCTAGTAATGAGGGCCATTTCTTCATCCTGCTCTTCATTTTCTGTATCATCAGATTCTTCATCAGATTGAGCAATGAATTTGAGGATGATTATCCTCTTCTTTTTGACATCTTCTTCTTGGTGTTGTTTCATGCTTAGCTCGTGAGTCATCAGTGATCCTAGAAGCTCCTCCAAAGGTAAGATATTCAGATCTTTGGCTTCTTGGATTGCGGTCACTTTGGCCTTCCAAGTTCTTGGTAAAGATCTAAGAATCTTTCTTATGAGATCACTGTTAGAATAAGACTTACCAAGACTTTTTAGATCATTAATAATATCAGTAAAATGAGTACACATCTCAGTTATTGATTCATCATGCTCCATTTTAAAAAGTTCATATTTATTCACAAGCATGTTAATTTTTGATTCCTTCACTTGATTAGTTCCTTCATGAGTTATTTCTAATCTATCTCATATTTTTTTAGCTGACATACATGCTAAAATACGATTAAATTCATTAGCATCTAGAGCATAATATAAAACATTCATGACTTTAGTATTTAGTTGAGCCATTTTCTTATCAACCTCATCCCATTCTTTTTCGGGTTTGGTTGCTTCCACACCATCAATTATTTTAGTGGGTGTGTGTGGTCCATTTACTATGATACTTCATATATCATAGTCAAGTGTTTGAATAAAGATTTTCATCCAAGCTTTCCAATAGGTATAATTTGACCCATTGAAAAGTGGAGGTCGGTTTGTGGACTGCCCCTCGGCTAGTGAAGTGCCAACTTGAGTTGCCATAGATCTTTAGCTCTTTGATGGTTAAATCAAAGTAGGACTAGAGCACCGAGCTCTGATATCACTTATTGCCCAGCTATGCAACCCAAGAGGGGGGGTGAATTGAGTTTTTAAAAATTTAAAAATTAACTTACAACTATGATGATTATTTAACAATGAGCAGGATAAATGTGGAGAGTAAAATTTATGCAAGGTGTAGAAGTTGGATGTAAGAATGCAAGAAGATAAAAAAATTTAAAAAGAGAGCAAGTAAGCATAACACAAACAAAAAGATTTATAGTGGTTCGGTGCCAACCTTGCACCTACGTCCACTCTCCAAACTCCTACTTGAGAATTCAAATCCACTAAACCATATTCAACCCGAATACAACATCAAAACCTCCGACTCTAGCTATTTCAAGCTAGAACACTTATTTTTTGGGTACAAACCAACCCAATACAATCCGATTCAAGGTTTGGATCAATCTTTCTACATTTTGGAACTCTTCCATAATAAAAATATCAATACAAAATAGAGTATAGCAGTTAGTCACACAGAAATACAGATGTAGCTCCTTTAATGAGCGAATAAAGCTTTAAATACACTTTACACAAAGAGAAGCAAGCTTTTCTGATTTTTCTCAAGGTGGTTGAAGACTTGAATGAGCTCTTGAGGGGTTGGTGAACTTGAAATAAAAGCTTCTTTAACTTCAAGAGGGCTCTTACTTGGGGTTAAAAATGAATGCTTGAAGAACTTTTTCCAAAAACCTTATTGATTCCCTCCTTTAAGTACCTTTTATAACTTCAAATGATGGTGGAGAGTAATCTGGGCTGAAATAGAGCCGTTAGAGCACATTAAATGGGCATTAAATGCAGTCAAAACGAGCTGAAAACTAACTGTTACAAAATTTTTCCATCACATGGGTCGACTCATAGGGTCGACTCATGCTCATGAGTTGACTCATGGGGTTGACTTCTGCAGCACAGAATAGAAAATAACTGTTCTGTAATTTTGGCCTACATAGCAGCAGAAGTCGACTCATGCTCAGGGGTCGACTCACAGAGTATGCCAGCCAAAGAATTCAGCATGCCGTTCAGCCCCTTTTGCCATGAGTCGACTCATGGGGTCGACTCAAATATATAAACATAATTTTTTTTTAAAATATATATTCAAAAATATTAAAATTTCCTCCAATAGATTACAAATCTTGTGTTCTTGCTCTTGAGGCTTCCGAATCAGAACTTGATAAAATTATGATTTTATCCCTGAAATATAATAAATCTTTTTTCAAGCC
Source organism: Elaeis guineensis (assembly GCF_000442705.2). Lineage (NCBI taxonomy): Eukaryota > Viridiplantae > Streptophyta > Magnoliopsida > Arecales > Arecaceae > Elaeis > Elaeis guineensis. The sequence continues at coordinate 44,064,846 of NC_026007.2, read as the reverse complement.
AAAATCATTAGTAACCTCCTCAAATACTTTGTAATCATCAAAATTAATTCAAGGAGCAACAAAGTTCTTCAACCACCTTTAGCTATGGGTTTGATGCTTGTAAGGGTCAGGTGGCGTATTTCTTCCCTGAGGTCGACATTAGCCGACTCGATCTATATGTGGATGTCAGGGAAGAAGGCGAGCAAGAGGTTGAGGCATTGGTCAAACCCACTGTCGAACCTATCACAGCAGAGCCTTCCCTAATGGTCAAGCCTTAATTTGTCTAATGAGCCACCCACCATCAAAGGTCCCACCATCGAACCAATAGTGGTGGAAGCCCAAGTGGGTCCTGAGCTGATCATCGATGTTGAGGCACTATCCGATGAGTTCTAAACTTCTCCTCTTGTCTTGTTTGTCTCCTATATTTGCCCTTGATGGCCTTATAAATGAACTTCCAATGAATGAATGGAGTATCTTTACCTTTTGAATCTTCTGTGTTCTGTCACTTTGATAGAGAATTTTTCTATGTTTTGGGCTTCGATGAAACTCTGATCTCTCAAGCAAGCACGTACAGATGGGGTCTGTTGATGCCATTTGGGATCCTCAATATCTCCTTTAAGTCACTAGCCTTGGATAAGTTTCTAATGTAGTTCGTCAAAACCCATACCAAGTTGGGGACTTCAATTTTTTATCTGCAGATGTTTCCCAAGATCTTTTTTGGTTGTTCTCTAAGGACGTTAACTTTGGGGGGTGCCCTGGCTCAAGTCCGAATTTCTCCAAAACTGTCAATGTTTTGTCAATACGGGCTTTGGATGTCCTGGTCGGGATCAGGATATCTTAAAGGGATCGGTCCTCTGATCTATTGAGCATTTTTCATATTTATCTATCTATTGTCTCATGGCTCTAGCCATCTTTAAGGAAGGAGGGATGTTCCTGAGGGAATATACCTAGGGAGTGTTCCTAAGTGCATCCCAGTTTACCATGTGGTAGATTTTGATGAGTCACAAAGCATCTTTGGGAATTGTTCTGCAAGACTTTGAATGGAAAAGGGTGTAACTAAGGGCTACATCATTTGACATTTTAGAATTGGCTAGATGGTGCAGCCTGATTGCTTGGCGATCGAGCGTAGGTCATTCATGACCTGTATAAATAGGCCCTCCTCTTTGTTGGGCATGCTTGCCAGGGACATTCCTTCCTTTTGACACTTTACAACTATGGAGATATCGCCACGGTCAGTGAAGTAGTGAACAAGAAGATGGCCACATTCCGGGAGAAGCCTTCGTCCAAGAAGGTGAAGGGAGCTCTGCCTGGATCCTCCTTTTCCAACCAAGTCCTTGAAGGAAAAATTTTTTATCCGATCAGATCAGATGCTAGAAAGAAAGAATAAATTATAATTTAAAAATTTTCATAACTCTTATGAAAGTTATCTCAATGCATGGTAGAAAGATGATCGAGGTTAATTGATTCCTAAAGGTCGTTGCTTCACGAGATCCGAATGTCCAGACTTTTTACTTCGCTCGCATGCTATTGCCCAGATATGGAGCCCAAGAGGGGGGGTGAATTGGATCTTTTTAAAATTTTTTAAGATTAGTACACTTAAGTAATGTGCTAAAGTATTGAGTGGAATGAGTTGATTTACAATAAAAATGAACACAAATGATAGGTAAACAAGTATAAAGTACAAAGAACAAGTAAAGAGATGCAAGCACAATAAACACAAAGAATTTATAGTAGTTCGGTGCCAATCTTGCACCTACATCAACTCTCCAAGTCTCTACTTGAGAATTTAATCCACTAAAAAGATTTTAAAAATACAAGACGTCGGACAACCCCGACCCTTGCTATCCAAGCAAGAATACTTATTTTTCGAGTACAAGCCAACCCTCAACACTCCAATTTTAGGTTTGAATCAACCTATCCAAGTTTTGAAATCCTCCAAAACTCAAAAACCCAAAATACAATGTGAGAAAAATAGGGTACAAAAATTTCAGCACAAAATCTCCTTAAATGAACACAATAAATATAATAAAAATACAATACTTAAAGAGAAAAAGCTTTTGCTAAACATCCTCAATGAATTGCACAGTTGATTATAGCTGGAGAGTAGTTAGTGAGCTGATTGAATGCTTCTTTTCTTCTCTTTTAGAGATTTTTGAACTTTTCATGGATGTGAGCTTTGAATGCTTGCAAACTTTTGATTTTTCACTTCAAGAGAGTATTTATAATCACCATTTGTACTTAAGAATATCTTAGTGTCGATTTAGAGCCATTGGAGAGTATTTAATATGTATTAAATATATTAAACTTAGACTGTAAACTAGTCGTTACGAAGCTCGCCTAGAATGGGACATCCCATAGAGTGCCCTACTGGCAATGGGACGTCCCATGGGATGCCTCAATTGATGAGATAGAAAATTTAGCTTTCTGTTTTGATCTCAGGATCTCAGAGGTCATCCCACATAAGTCACCCTACTACATGGGTAATTCCATATGGGTTGTCTCACTACGTGTCATGAGTCAAAACAATGCGTGCCAGCTATCCAATGAAAGGGGAGGACCCAGATGGGTCATTTTATTTTGTACCAACCTAATTTTTCATACATTTTAGGTTCAAAATTTATTAGAATACTTTTAAATGCTCTCAAATAGATTCAAATTAATTCGACACTCTCAAAAAGCTTCGAAAACTTTTTCAAATTGCAGAAACTTCAACTTTGGCATACTTGATGAGACTTTTCAGATCCAATCTTTTGGACTACCTAAAATATCACAAAAATATTTTTCAAATATAAGAAACTCATTAGTAGTCCCCTCAAATAGTTTGCAATCATCAAAATTAATTTGTGGAGCAACAATCTTTTCTTTTTTGATGATGACAAAATATTTGAGTGTTCACAAAATAAGTCCATAAAGCTCAAAGAATTTAGGTTTGTGGAGCCCTTGTAGGAATATGCCAAAGATTAATCATAGAGAATCATAAGATACATATTTTTAGTAAATTTTAATATTTTAATTCATTTTGCTGAAACTCATTTGTGAAGGTATCAAAATTTTTTTTTTATGATTATTTTTAATTAGTCAAAATCCTCTCCTTTCTTGTATGAAATAGATAAAAATAATCATTTTGATCATTTTGAAAAAGATCTCCCCCTTTCTTATATAAGGAGTGTTCAATTTATAAAATTTTTTTATTGAAGCAAAGATGGTTCATAAAAGAATTTTGTTCTTCTCTTCTTTGTTTTTAGTATCAGAGCAGTAAATGTGAAAGGAATGTTTCTTTCTCTTGTTCTCATTTTGATATCAAAGCAAAGATGAAACTATTAGAACAAGCATTAAAAGAAAAAGAATTGGAGCATTTTGTAAAATCAAAAATAGATGTATCGAGATATTTTGGTATCAATGCAAAAATAAAATTATCAGAGCAATTTTTCAAAAGTATTAAAATGAAGGTAAAGATAGATGTAGCAGAGTAAAAAAAATGGACATATCAGAGGTATATCAGAGTAAAATACCGTATCAGAGTAAAAAAGTTAAAAGGTTCAGACAAGATAGACAAGACTACACTACTTTTATACCATTCCATCCATTCTCTCCCTTTTTGACATCATCAAAAAATGGACTAGAAGGAGTAAGATTTTTCATGATTACATATCAGGTATTAAAGCAATAGTGCAGCCATCCAAATGTAACAATCATTCATTCATCCAAAAAGAACAGAAGTGAGCCATATAAAATGATAATAATCTCATTCATTAATTACAACAAAAAGAGAGGTTACAAGAGTCATAATATATATCTATGAGCACAAGGCTCTTATATATTCAACTACTAAAACAAAGTACAATAACAAAGTAACCTAAAAAGTCTAGTACAAAAGGATCAGATCAGTGAGAATGGACATCGAGCTCAAGATCAAGATAGGTAAAATATGATCAACCTCATCCTCGATCGAAGGATCTGGTTTGGGAGGAAGATGTCAGAGGACGGAATGCAATGGACTAGATAAAGGTTGGCTCACTAGATGTAGAGGGCCTGGATAGAAGCTGAGTCCTAATAGCATCAAATTGGGACAAGACCCCCCTCACAGAAACTCGGAGCCCATTTGGATCAGTAGATACGAAGTCTCTAGAGTTCCTAATGTCTGCACGAATCAGCTCAAGAAAAGAATGAAGATGGTTGTAGAGTCTCTCTATCTCTCAAGCTAAATCATCTAGCTGAGGTGAAGAAGTGGTTGATATACTCGCTCCTACCAATAGAGAATCCAAAATCCGTCTGATCTCTCTCTCAATATCAAAAATCCTGCCACTGAACTTGAGTAGGGAGCTCTCCACACTCTCCAGTCTAGTACTCAGATCAGACAAGAGCTCCATCAATGAGGATATGCGTGGCATGACAGAAAAGTTTGAGAAAGGATCAGAAAAAGAACTTGACGGAGGCTGGCGATACTTCTGCTGCTGCTGCACCTGCTGGAGAATCTGCTTCTGATACTGCTGAAACTGGTGGAGCTGCTGAAGAATTTGATCCTAAAACCACCGCTGCTGAATAGATAGAATCCCTGCCACTCTCTCAGCCAACAGTCCCATATCATCATCTTCCAGACTAAAAGATGGCACGGTACAGCTCGATGGGGGTACTATGACTGAGGATCCTGCCTCAGGCTCCGATACAGGGTGATCAACTGGACTATGTCTAGGCACAGGTGGTGAAGATGGACCCTCCCCCTCAGCATGCTCCTCCTCATCATCATCCTCCTTAGCTGTAGCTGCACGGCCCTTGGCCCAACGGCCATCAACTCTGACAAATCCCATGCACCAAAGGGGGTGGTCGTTATAGGTGTCGGTGTATGACAGTCTACAAACAACCTCTCCTTCAAAGCTCACTCCAGACTCCCTAAAAATCACTGTGAGAGCTATACCATATGGCAAGGGAGCCTTGGATCTATTAAAGGCTTTCCTTATGGCATCGATCATCAGGAAAGGTAGTTTTGGGGGAGTCTCAGAGACAACATGATGCATCAAGTAGATATCCCTACCAGTCATCAAATCATATCTTCTCCCTTTAGGGAAGAAAATCCTAGACATTATGTGGTGGAGCAACCTCATCTCCACACTCAGATCCTTGGCTTCAATTTTCAAAAATCCTTCTATATCCTCTCTTCCAAGGATAGTCCTGAGTCTAATTTTCTTTTTGAAAACCTTATCTAGGCAGCTACCCTCATAAGGCATCTGAAGGAGTCCACCTAGTCTAGGTGCATTCAGAATAATTTGGACACCCTTCATCATAGACCTCAAAACTCCATCAGAGAAGTCTAAATTTGAGTAAAATTCTTTGATAAAATCAATATACACAAGTTCAGATAAATTGCAGAAAAATCTCCATCCATGCTTAATCAATTTCTCTCCAATGGAAAAACCATCACTCCTCAAGAAACGAAAATCTACATTTCTTTCCAAAGCTATTTTTCCTACAGATAGAGGGATCTTACTTGGTGTAATCGATGGAGAAGTTTGAGTTGGTGCTTGAGCTGCCTTCTTCCTCCGTTCCTCAGCCTTCAAAGACCTTATAGACTTCTTTCTCTACAGCAACCTCATTTTGAGGGCCCTTATCCCAAGGAAAGGAGGAAAATCGATCAAGAGGGTAGAGAGGGACGAGAGATGAATGGAAATGAAGAGGAGAAAAGGGTTTAGGAGTGTTTCTCATGGATTTTGCAGGTTAGGGCTTGAAATTTGGTGAAGGTTATGAGGGCAAGCCGTGAGAGAGAGAGATAGCTTAAGAATTTGGGATGATGATCCAAGATTTTGTGAGATTTTGAGGTTGGTGGAGATCTAAGAGAGGATTCTTAGGTTTGGGATGAGAGGAAGAGGAAGAATTTTGGAGTTAGAGTCACCCCAAATAGATTTTAAATGGAATAGAAAATGGGTCGGCTCAAGGGAGAAAGACCATACCCATTCATTTGAGACGTCCCATGGGATGCCCCATCCAGGGTTGCATCAGACGATGAAAAAAATATTTAAAAATGAAAAAAAAATTCAAGAAAAAAAATTAAAATGGTTCATATCGAGTTGAGATGATCATGAAAAGTCCAAATAAATTTTGATATGATTTTTGATCGAATATTTCAATAGAAAAAAATCTGAGAAGGTATCTGAATAGTACTGATGATTTTTAATTATCTTAAAAAAATCTCAAAAAAAGATAGATGGCTTCCAAAATTATAATAATAAAGTTAAAAAATTTTAAAAGAATTTTGGAAGTGAAATTATGATTGAAGTTCAAGCAGAAGGGTCTAAGATGCCCAATTCCCTTTTAATTTCATAAAATTTATTTTCATTTAGTGCTTTGATAAAAATATCAGCTAATTGTTTTTCAGTGTTTATATATTCAAGTGTTATATCATTATTTTAAATATGTACTCTTATGAAATGATATCTAATTTCAATGTATTTTGACCTAGAGTGTTGGATTGAATTTTTGATCAAATTGATAGCACTAGTATTATCACATCTTATGGAGATGTTTTTAAATTCAATACCAAAATCTATGAGTTGTTGCTTAATCCACAAAATTTGAGTACAGTAACTTCCGACTGCAATATATTCGGCCTCGATCATAGACAATGCTACTGAATTTTACTTCTTGCTAAACCAAAAAATTAAGTTCCCTCCTAGAAATTGGCAAGTTCTACTAATACTTTTTCTATCTAGTTTACACCCAGCAAAGTCTGCATCTGAGTAACCTATTAAGTCCATAGAAGATTATTTTGAGAACCAAAGTCCTAGATTTTGTATTCCTTTTAAGTATCTAAATATTCTCTTAACAGTATTTAAGTGAGATTCCTTAGGATTTGACTGATATCTAGCACACATGCATATACTGAATATTATATCAGGTCTACTAGCAGTAAGATATAATAAAGAGCCTATCATGTCTCTATAGAGCTTTGAATCAATATTTTTCTCATGTTCATCTTTTTCTAATTTACAGGAAGGGGTCACAGATGTACTTACAATTTTTAAGCTCTCCATTCTATATTTATTTAATAGTTCTCTTATGTACTTACTTTGGATGATGGAGATCTCTTCCTTTATTTGCTTAATCTGAAGTCTAAGAAAAAAGGTGAGTTCTCCCATCATGCTCATCTCGAACTCCCTCTGTATGAGCTTGGTAAATTTTTGACATAAATTTTTATTAGTAGATCCAAATATAATATCATCAACATATATCTGTATAACTAGAATTTTTTTATCTTTTCTTTTTATAAATAGAGTTGTATCAATTTTTCTTATTGAAAAATTATTTTCTAATAAGAACTTACTTAATCTTTCATACCAGGCCCTAGGAGCTTGTTTTAATCTATACAATATTTTGTTTAGTTTAAATATATGATCTAAAAATTTATGACTTTCAAAACTTGGAGGTTGTTCAACATCTACTTCTTCAGCAATATAACCATTTAGAAAAGCACTTTTAACATCTATTTGAAAAAATTTAAAGTTCATAAAACAAGCAAAAGTATGTAGTATTCTTATGACTTCTAGTCTAGTAACAGGAGCAAATATTTCATTAAAATCAATTTTTTTTTGTTGATTATATCCTTTAGCAACTAATCTTACTTTATTTCTTATTACATTTTCATCTTCATCTAATTTATTTTTATATACCCATTTAGTTCCTATTATGGGATGATTTTTAGGTCTAGCAACTAGTGTCCATATATTATTTCTTTCAAATTGATTTAGCTCTTCTTGTATGATAATTATCCAGTTATGATCTTTTTCAGCTTTATCTATTGTTTTAGATTTTAGACGTGAAATAAAAGTTACATAATTACAAACATCTCTAAGAGAGGATCTAGTTCTTACTCTTTATGCCGGATCACCAATTATTAATTTTTTGGGATGATTATGGACATACCTCTATTTTCTTGAAAGATTACCTGTATCTTGAGGTTGTTCTTGAATATTCTGATCATTGATGCTTTCATCCTCATATTTTTCATCCAATTGATCCTTGTTTTACTCATTTGAATTATTGATGGTGAGCTCTTTTATTTCATCTTCTATGTTACCTGCATCATCAGCACCCTCTCTCTTCCTTAATGGAAGGTCATTAGTTTCATCAAAAACTACATGAATTGACTCTTCCACTACTAGTATTCTTTTATTAAATACTCTAAAGGCTTTGCTAGAAGTAGAATAATCAAGAAAGATAGCTTCATCAGATTTAGCATCAAATTTACCTAAGCTATCTTTGCCATTATTTAAAATAAAACACCGACAATCAAAAACATGAAAATAGCCTATATTAGATTTTCTACCTTTCCATAATTCATAAGATATTTTCTTTAAAATTGGTCTTATTAAAGTACGGTTTAAAATATAACATGCTGTGTTAATTACCTTTGCCCAAAAATATTTCGAGAGTTTGCTTTCACATAGCATGGTACGGGCTATTTCTTCTAGGATTCTATTTTTTTTCTCTACAATTTTATTTTATTATGGTGTTCTAGATACTAAAAAATTATGATCTATACCTTTTTTATCATAAAATTTTTTATTTTCAAATTCAGTGCCATGGTCACTACGAATAGAAATAATTGGTAAACTTTTTTCATTCGAAACTTTTCGACAAAACTTAGAGGATGCTGAAAATACTTCATCCTTAGATGCTAAAAACAAAACCCAAGTGAAATGCAAAAAATCATCAATAATTATAAAACCATATCTTTTATCTCCTAGACTAGTTGTTCTTGTAGGACCAAATAAATTTATATGTAAGAGTTCTAAAGGTTTAGAAGTTGAAACAATATTCTTAGATTTAAAGAAAACTCTTATTTATTTATTTAATTGACATGCATCACAAATTTTATCTTTGTCAAAATTAATTTTGGCAAACCAAAAATCAAATCCTTTTTAATGATTTTAGAATGTGTGTGCATACTAATTTGTGCAAGCCTATGGTGCCAAAGCTAACTAATTTCATTAATTTTAGCATTCATGGCCACAAGGTATTGCATATTTTGTATGGAGAGATTATCCAAATCAACCATGTATATATTGCCATGCTTATATCCAATGAATCTAGTACTAACATTAGAGGGACTGGTTACAATGCACATAGATGATTCAAAAACTATTTTATAACCTTTATCACATAATTGACTAATACTTAAAAGATTATGCTTAAGACCATCTACAAGTAATACATTTTCAATACACGTGGAGGGAATAATACCAACGTTATCAATGCCAATGATCTTCTCTTTGCTATTATCTCCAAAGGTGACCATCCCTCCATTTTTGGCTTCTAATGTGATGAATTGAGATTCATCATCAGTCATGTGTCTTGAGCATCCACTATCAAGATACCAATTCCGTTTTGTTACTTGGGATGCAAGATATACCTGCACACATAAAGTCAAGTTTTAACCTTAGGTACCTAAGCTAACTTGGGTCTTTTGGGATTAGTCACAATGATTTCTTTTGGAATCTATATTTTCTTAATATTTTTATCATCAAATTTATTTGATAAACATGAATAAGTTTTATATCCTACTTTACCATATTTAAAACAAGTAATATTTGATAATTTTTTTATGGATGCATTGACAAAAATATTTTTCAAAAATTTTTATTTTCTAAGAGTGTTATAGCCAAGTCTGGCTTTATCATATATAGCTTTTTGACTATCAATGATTATCTAAAGTTTGTTTGAACTTAATGTAAATCTATCAACTATAGGTTTTAACTTGGTTACCTCTTCCTTTAGTTTTTGATTTTCTTTTACAAGAGTTTTATTTAGGCTTGAAAATTTATCTTTTTCTTTTAATGGAGATTGATTTTTTATTTCTAATTTTTTATTTTTGCTATCGACTTCTTCTTTTTCTTTAGCTAAAACTTGATTTCTTAATTTCAAATTTTTATTTTTTATTCTTAATTCTTTTAGATCATCCAAAAGTTCATGAAAAGCTTCTTGCAGTTCATCATAAGAAAATTCATTGAGTTTCGGGGGTTACCTCATTTTCATGTGCCACAAGGCACAGGTTGGCTTCTTCGTGAGATTCTTCATCTATGATGGAATTATCACTGTCACTCCATATAGCCATCATAGATTTTTTCTTCTTGAACTTCTTTTGATCTTTCTTGAGCTGAGGACATTCTGATCTGAAATGGCCTGACTTCTTGCACTCATAACAAATGATGGGCTATTCTTTTTCTTTTTCTTTACTCAACTCTCCCTTAGTTAGTAGTCTTCTCTTGGTCTCTTGTCTCCTTCTCCTCATGAAGCATCTAAATTTTTTGGTGATTAGGGCCAAATCTTTATTTTTCTCGCTGTTCTTTGATTTTTTTGTATCTTCTTCTTCTTGAGCTGTCGACTTGAGAGCGATAGTATTCTTTCTTCTGGTCTCCTCCTTAGAGTGTTGCTTCATGGTCAGCTCATGAGTCATGAGGGATCCAAGTAGCTCTTCCAATGATAGAGTATTTAAATCTTTGGCTTCTTGGATTACAGTGACCTTTGTCTCTCATGATCTTGGTAAAGATCTGAGCACTTTTCTCACAAGATCACTATTAGAATAATATTTGTCAAGATTTTTTCGACCGTTTATGATGTCAGTGAAATAGATGAATATTTGAGTTATTGACTCTTTAGGTTCATTTTAAATAATTCATAGTTATACACAAACATATTGATTTTAGACTCTTTTACTTGGTTTATGCCTTCATGAGTAACTTCTAACCCATCCTAAATTTTTTTAGCTGAATTACAAGTAGAAATATGATTAAATTCATTTGTATTTAAAGTACAATATAAAATATTCATCATTTTAGCATTGAGCTGAACTATTTTCTTATCAAATTCATCCCATTCACCTTCCGGCTTAGGGAGAGACACACCATCAATCAATTTAATGGGTGTATGTGGTCCATTTACTATGATACTCCACATATCATAGTCAAGTATTTGAATAAAAATTCTCATCCGAGCTTTTCAATAGGTGTAGTTTGACCCATTGAAAAGTGAAGATCGATTTGTGGATTGCCCCTCGGCTAAGGATGTGCCAAATTGGGCTGCCATAGATTTTTGACTCTTGATAGTTAAATCAAGCAAAGACTAGAGCACCGGACTCTGATACCATTTGTTGCCCAGATATGGAGCCTAAGAGGGAGGGTGAATTAGATTCTTTTAAAATTTTTTAAGATTAGTGCACTTAAGTAATATGCTAAAGTGTTGAGTGGAGTGAGTTGATTTGCAATGAAAATAAATACAAATAATAGGTAAGCAAGTATAAACCATGAAAAATAAGTAAAGAGATACAAGCATAATAAACACAAAGAATTTATAGTAGTTCGGTGCCAACCTTTCACCTATATTTACTCTCCAAGTCTCTACTTAAAAATTCAATCCATTAAAATAATTTCAAAAATACAATACATCAGACAACCCCGATCCTTGCTATCCAAGCAAGAATACTTATTTTTCGGATACAAGTCAACCCTCAACACTCTGATTTTAGATTCGAATCAATCTATCCAAATTTTGAAACCCCCCAAAACTCAAAAACCCAAAATATAATGTAAAAAAAATAGGGTACAAAAATTTCAGCACAAAATCTCCTTAAATGAACATAATAAATGTAATTGACATCCAATACTTAAGGAGAAGAAGCTTTTGCTGAACACCCTCAATGAATTATACACTTGATTGTAACTAGAGAGTGGTTGATAAACTGATTGAATACTTCTTTTTCTCTCTTTTAGAGATTTTTGAACTTTTCATGGATGTGAGCTTTGAATGCTTGTAAACTTTTGATTTTCCACTTCAAGAGAGCATTTATAATCACCATTTATACTTGAGAATATCTCAGTATTGCTTTAGAGCTGTTAGAGAGTGTTTAATGCGCATTAAATACATCAAAAATGGGCTGAAAAGTAGTTGTTATGAAGCTCGTCCAGAATAGGACATCCCATGGGGCGCCTCACTAGCAATGGGACGTCCCATGGGATGCTCCAATTGGCCAGACAGAAAATTCAGCTTTCTATTTTGATCTCAGGGTCTCAGGGGTCATCCCACATGGGTCACCCCACTGCATGAATCATGCTATATGGGTCATCCCACTATGTGCCATGAGTCAAAACAATGCATGCCGGCTATCCAATAAAAGGGGATGACCCAAATAGGTCACCTCATTTTGTACTGACTTAGTTTTTCATACATTTAAGATTCGAAACTTATCAAAGCACTTTCAAATACTCTCAAATGGATTCAAATTAATTCGATACTCTTAAGAGACTTCGAAAACTTCTCCAAATTGCAAAAACTTCAACTTTGGCACACTTGATGAAGCTTTTTAGATCCAATCTTTTAAACTATCTGAAATATCATAAAAATATTCTCCAAAAATAAGAAACTCATTAGTAGTCCCCTCAATTAATTTGCGATCATCAAAATTAATTCTTTAAGAAACACACGCCAAGTAATGTAGGGGAGAGGAATGAAGAACTCTTTAGGAAAGAAGGAGAAGAGAGCCTTGAGATCTGATCTCGATGCCTTGGAGAATTCCACATGCCACCACACTAAAGAGATGGGAGGATGCCCAAGGGAGAACACACCCAAAGAGGGGATGCCTAAGGGGAGGATGGCTTGATGGATTGCTTGATCAATTGCTAGATTGATTTCTCCTTCTCCAAATCTCTCCTTAAATAGACAAAGGATCCTAGATCAAATCAAATATCTTTATGGGTTAGGAATAGGACTCTCCAAGTTTGAATCAAATCTAAACTCTCTAAACCATGAGGATTCCTAAAAGAAATAGGAGAGGCACCAACTTGCACCTCTCTCTCTATGTCGCACACCCAAGGGAAACCCTCCTCCATCTTGATCGGTCAAAGGTGAGAGAATATCATAAAAATATGGCTAAGTGCTATTAGAAATTATGTTCTAAAATCAATCGTTTGATGATTGTGCTAATTATAAATGTATATAAATTGATAAATAATAAAAGTTATTTGATATTTTTTATCACAAGGATACATCTTCTAACGAACTCCTATATTGTGATGAAGTTCTTAGGACTACTTTGATCGATAAAGGAAGATTTATCACATAGTCCTTAAATTGATTCGTGACCAAATGATACGCTATTACTAGGACGATAGCGATATCAAGTGTAGGTCATTGTGTGCCATATGCGTTGGTTGACCTCGAAACCAAATGGTATAGAAATACTGGTATGGCATGCAGATGAGATATAGGAGTACATCGTCACTGAACGTGATCAACTGTGAAGCACTCTGCTATCAAGGATAGCTTGCGAAGGGTATGGGTATAAGTGTTCCTCCGATCTAAGATCACTACGGTGATTTGCAAGCAACTCACTATACTTTAGTGCCAAATTAACTGAGTTTCTAATTCAGTAACAAAAGATTTCTAGGTGCAGTCAAGTACTTGTCAAGTCAGTGCATGAGTCAAGATGGGATTGTCCCCTCCAAATTAGTAGGAGATATGCATCAGTGTATTTCAATTTAGCAAAATCTGAGCCCAGATAATCCATGTGATAGATTTGAAAAAGATTGAAATACAATATGGATGATTTATCTAGGATTCACAGTTAAATTTTTGATCATTCTCAAGCATTAGGTTCAAAGAAATGAATTATATGGTAACCATATACCAATAGATTCTTGAATGTTGCTTCACCTTCATTCGACCTATCCGGACGTCAGGTCATCATTGCTAGATGGTTACATTGATCGATTTAGAAAGATATTTTTATGCTACTGACTTAGGTTTGAACCTATGAGGTCACACTCAAAAGAAGTTTCTGACTGATCATATGGTTGATCAATGATTGAGAATCGTTCAAGGACTTAATCGTCAATTCGATTGATGATTAATCTTATACAAAAGTTGTAATAAATTAATTCATCAAGTGTTAGTAAATTAATAAAAGATTAATTAGTAATTAAATTACTGATTAGCTTAATTTGATTAAGCAAAGAGGATTAAATAAAATCTAATTAAATTAGATTCAATTAGGTTTGACTCGATTAGGTTATGAGATAATCTAATCACTAAGAGAGAATTATTCCTGATTTAATCAGAACTTTAATTCAATCAATTTTTAATTTGATTAAAAATTGATTAAAAATTTATGAACCTAATTAAATTAGATTTTATATATTTTATTTGGGCTAAATCAAATGTAATTTTGTTTGGATTCAAATAAGGAAACTTAGAGTCCTTATTGGAATAGGTCTCTTCTCCCTGGCCAACCTAGTTTGCACGTCATATATCTCCACGCATAAAATTATTTTATATAAATTTTTTTTACACCAAAGAGTCCTTTTCCTTATCTATTGTACATCCAAATCTGATTTGGTTTTGATAAAAGAAAGGTCCTAAAATTGGATTTCAAAATATTTCTTATCAGGAGAATCTGTTCCCATCCAAATCAAGCTCTCCATGCCAATAAATTTCTTTCTCCTTATATGTGTGATATTTTGAGGAGATTTTTTATGACAGATTAGAGAGAACTAATTTACCATAACAAAATATGAGAAGGGGCATCTCATATTTTTTTGGTATGTTTTGGGATGTGAAATTGTGAAGGGAAGTAGAATCCTATAAGAGTCCAGGATCACTAGGACTCTTCACCCCACCTCCTTACACACCTATAAAAGGGGCATTTGTGGTTTTTCTTGTGTGTGTAAGATACCAGAAGTAAGATCTTCATGTGGTGGAAGTTTGGGTACAGTTCATGGCATGAAAAATAGAGAGGAGGGTCCTCTCTCTTGGGGTGTGCGCAAAAATCTAAATTTCAGGTTTTTGATTCTAAGGGTTTGAGAAGAGAGAATAAATTAGAAAAAATTTATTTTCTTCTCTATCTTTCTTCTACCTCTTCATCTCCTCTAGAAGTTCATCTTTAACTTTTAAAAAAATTTTAAAGATTTAAAAAAAAGATCTAGAATAGCCAAGAAGAAAGTCTTCGCGCGAGCTAGCACTCCCGAGAAGACCAATCAGATCAGGACTTTGAGTGGATTTTTTGTAGAGGTCGGATGCATGTGTGGCTGCAAGCAACTATAAGGATCCTCTCTACCATATCTCTCAGTAGTGAAGATCGTCAATCTATGATCAAGTATGGAGTTTTGAACTCAAATTAGAAGTAGATGTGATCTACTACTCGCATGCATGCATGCTTATTTTATCTTTAGTATTTTTCAGATTTTATATGCATCATATCTTATCATAGATCCTAGAGTAGGTTAATTTGATGATTAGATCATATGTATATTAGATTAATTTGATTAATCTAGTTGTCTTCCACTATAATTTTTTCAAAAAAGTTTCAAAATACATGCATAAAATCGCTTACGCATCCCAACAGTGGTATTAGAGCCTAGGTTCTATATGACATGATTTATGTGCATATTAAATCTAAAATTTAATTTTACTTAGATTTGAATTATGATATTTTAATTTAAATTTAATTAATAGTTGATCGCACAAACTGACATAAGGTTGTCCTGCTGTAGGGTTTACCCTTTACAGTGAAAAGATTATCCTAGTTTGTGCTGATCGTTGATAAAATATGATTTTATATCATGTATGTGATGTTTATAATCTGATTTAGATATGATCTAAGATTGTAATCAGATCTGATGTAATTTAGATTAGATCTAAATTCATGCATATATGATATGTGATTAGATTAGATGATTCGATTAGCAAGTACTTGGATTGGGTTGATCACCAGGCCGTTCGGTCATAAGAGCAAGAAGAGTTTAAAGGCCCTCTCTTTCCATTCGATGGGGTGCTCTTATGATGTGTAGGAGTGCTATGTGATTAGATCCCATGAAGAAGAATGCGAAAGAAAAAACTTATTTTTCTGCAAAACTCTAGATCTTGAAATCCTAGGTTTGTTGTATGTGATACAAAGTTATATGAAATGTAAGATATCTAATCTATATGATTAAAATTATTTTAATTATGAAAAAATAAAATTTTAAATTATAAAAAGTTTTAGATATGATCTAAAAATATTATAATTGATTTTATTTTAGTATTATGCAAGAATTTTCAGATTTAAAACTTCTTGAATCATGCTCGCATAATTACTGAGCCGACCTAGTTTTGAACGGAGTCGACCTAATCTCCTTATGCAGCTGACTCAATAATGATTGAGTCGATCCAGTTTTAGAATAAAAAATCTTTGTATAAAATTAGTTGTAAATTATTTACAAAATAAAAGGATGAAATTATTTCAAACTATAACCTTAATCATGTTGATGCAAAACCTAATTAAGAATTAAGTATTGAGTTGATTAGATCTAAAATTATGATTTGAGATCTAATGACATTACATGAAATATGAGGCATGGGTTAGCTTAAATCAGGTCCTCTTAATTGGGTTAGACCTAAGGTTAGAATCAAAGAGTAAATGGACTAACTAGAGAAATTGATTAAATCTAACCAAATATTGAACTAGATTAAATCAAAATTTTTCTAGAATCAATACAATAGTTGTAGATGGTCAAGTCCATGTCTTTAATTAGACTAAATAGATCTTGATTATGGCTCAGTGGTTGAACCCGAATCATTAGGTTGGTCAAATCAAAACTAATTAACCAATTTGTGTCTAAGATAAGTTCAGCATTTCGATCGATGGTTTTTAATTAGGAGCGGCTTACCTGATCATTTCGATGGTGTCTAAAGCAAGCTTAGCAGACCCTCCCATCGATCTCACTTATCTGACCAATTTGATAAATTATATCTTAATTAGATTGCTAAGTGATTCGAGTTGACCCATACCATTAAGGTTGATCAGTGTGACTGATCCAGATGCCGTTTCAATGAGTATAAACCTGATCCAATTCAATGACTTAGTGAAGTTAGTGGGAGGATTGTAGTTTACTGGTTGATTTCTTCTCATCTTTTCTCTAAATTGATTCTTAAATCTTCTAAATTATTAAGTCCATAAAATGAGCTAGGTATGGAGATAATTAGATCATAACCTCTCATTAAGATGAATGATAATAGATCTATTATTTTTGATTGACATTGCAGATGCCATCCATCTAGTGTTCTCTCTGAATGATGGAATTATCATTCATCATATGATGACTTTGTTGTACTATCTAATGATGGTTGGGTTGATCGAGCTATCTTCAGATCTGATCATTCATTACTTAGAAATACTGAGTAGGTTCATGTTAATAGTTTAACCTAATCAAAACTTTCAGTGGAGGCCCATTGCCTACTAAAATAAAATTTGAGGTAAAATTAATTACTAAAAATTATTTAAAGAAATAATTGGTTAAGAACCTACCCATAGATGCATATGGATTGATCGAGCCATCCTCGGGCTTATATGCAGTCTGTGTGGATTCTAGTACACGCTAAGAAATTAAGGTAATTTCTCAGATTGAAGGTAGAGGCTACCAATTTGACTAAAATAGTGAGAGAACTTTTAGACTAAAGTTCAAGTGTTTAGGCTCAATCAATTCATAAATATAGAGGTCTTGTATTTTCCTTTCAGTTATGGCTAGATGTCCGTTGCTCCATTTACTGTTTGACAGTGACTGATTTATAAGACCCAACTTCGATAATTGGTATCAAAAGTTGCAAATAGTTTTAGAGCACGAATGGATCCTACATATGATTATGGATCCAGCACCTAAAGTTTTCACATCCAACACATGTGATGTGATTAAAGATACTTATCAGAAGTGGCCACATGATCATATCACCATGTGGTATTATTGAGAGCAGCAAAGAATACAAATTTAGTTGTAAATTTGATGATGCTCAATAGGAGAAAATTCTTCAAATGTTGAAGGGGTTCTTTCGCGCCTCTGATGATGTGTCTTCAGTGTAGCAATAATATTTTTAAAAAAAAAGAAAAAAAAAAGTACAAAAGAGTAGTGCTTAGGCTAATGAGCCCGAACTGACAAAAGAGTCTAAGATTAACCTAGTCTGGTAGAGTTCCTTGATCTGAACAGGCAAAAGAAGTAAAATCAGCAAAGGATTGCTGAACAAGATACTTATATGATAACACCTTGTGATTTCTCTATCTGTGACACTACTACCTGGGTATTGAATATCAGAAGTCTATGCAAATTATTGTAATGACTTCAGGATAGTAGAAAGTTTGAAAACAGTAAGAGATTTCTGAACATTGGAGATAGAAGTTATGTTCCAATCCTGATTTTAGGAATCATCGAGCCTATTTTTAATTCTAAGAATATCGTTTTAATGATAGTCACTATTGTCTAATAATTTTGTGATATCATTATGAATGATGCCAAAATTATGTGGACAACTGAGAAATGATATTTATAAATAGTCACAGTCTGTTAGTGTATCGTACACAATCAAACAAACTCCCTAAAATAGATAATATCACAGATATCTATCTTTGATAATTTAGGCTCGATCATTAGACAAGAATAGGATCAATAGGAGATAATTTTTAAAGTCAATGATTGTGAATCATTATCAACCTATCAATCTTATTTCCTTAGTAAGATGATCAAGTCACCTTTTGTTGAAAAAAGTGAACGAGCCAATGATGTTCTGAGTCTGATACATACTGATGTATTGGATCTACGAACATGTTTATCATAAATTTAGATTATTTAAAATGATCAAATAATTTTATAATAAGGTAGAAAAATAAATTGAAAAGAGCATTGAAACTCTTCGATCAGATCAAATAGGAGAATGCCCTTCTGGTGAGTTTTTGATATATCTAGAAGAGAATAAGGATTCTCTCTTATTGAAATCAACTTTGTTAGACACAGTTCGATCTATGATGATGTTTACAAGTCTACCAGTCTCCTCTTAAGGTTATACTCTTGAGACTACTTATTATGTTTTGATCTGGATTTCAAATTAATCAGTTGCAATGACCCCATATGAGATATGGACTAGGCATAAATCGATACTTTCTTACCTTGGGGTTTGGGAGTGTTTGTTTTATGTCGAGTATTTGCAGACTGATTAGCTTGGATCTCGATCCTATATATATATTATTTTGTAGGATAATCCCAAAGGATCTAGGGGATATAACTTCTACCATGCTAAAGAACAAGAGTTGTTTAGCATTCCTTTCAGAAAAAAGAGTACCTTGGTAAAGGTACTGATGCGTTTAATATGAAACTTTTAAAGTTCGACAGGTAGAAGAACTGATACAATCTAGTGAACCCATAGAATCAAATTTGATCAGATCAAATTTGAAATCTATTATAGAGACACCATTAAGGAGCTTCGGTAGAGTATCGTATCCGTCGAATAGATACTTTGGTATTTAGATTCTGAAATGTGATCCTGTTGAACTCGATGAGAATAATAAAGATTTGATCACCTATATGGATGCCATGTAGAGGTTCGACTCTGATTAATGGCTTAGAGCCATAGGTCTGAAATGGAGTCCATGAAGGTCAATGGTGTATGGACACTTGTTGATCCACTTGAAGGGGTAGAATCTATAGAGTGTAAGTGGATCTCCAATAGGATTAGAGTAGCGCAGATGAGAAGGTGGAGACCTACAAAGTTTGTCTAGTTGCCTAAGAATATTGTCAACATTATGGTATTGACCATAACGAGATATTTTCTCTTGTGGCAATGCTAAATATTTCAGAGTTGGAACGTGCAGTTTGATAAGTGATCAAAATGCATGGCTTCATTGAGAACGAAGAAGAACCCTACAAATACAAATGGGTTAAAAGTTTTATGAGTGTATTTCTTATTTTGTATGTGAATAAAATTTTCTTAATCAAAAATGACATTCCTTACATTACAAGGAATAAAGATTTTGCTATTATCATAGTTCTCCATAAAGGATTTGAGAAAAGCATCTCTCATCCAGGGATGAAGATCTATAGAGATAGATCTAAGAGGCTGCTTGAATTTTTTCAGTCCAATATACATAGAGTGTTTATGAGTAAAATTTATTCTATCATGTACACCATATATGTGATCGGATATGATATACTCACTAAGGTAGTGAGTAGATACTTGCAAGATCTGAGTTAGAATCACTGGAAGGTCATTCTTAAGTATTTGAGAAATACTAAGGATCGGTAACTCGGTTATAGAGAATCTGACTTAAAACTTGTGGGGTATGACTTCAATTTTTAGTTGGATATAATAATAGCAAGAATTTGTCAGATATATCCTTACCTTAAATAATGGAGTAATCTACTGAAAAAGTTTCAAGTAGAGTAATATAGCCAAATTCAAATTGCGAGGCAGAATGCATTGCAGCATTCGATGCTTGCAAGAAAACTATGTGATTGTACAGGTTCACTAGCAAGCTAGGAGTGGCACTCTCTGAACATGGTTCTATTGTATTGTACAGCACTGAAGCCATAGCTCATGCCAAGGAGCCGAAATCCCATTAGCTTACTAGGTATTTTACATCGCTACCATCTTATTTGAAAAATCTGTTAAGATGATGTCAATCTTTAGAAGATCGACAGAAAGAAGAACTTGACCAACCTATTTACTAAAACCTCAATATCTAAGAGTTCTGAGATGATAAATCGAAGATGGGTATGTGATACTATACTGATTGGCTTTAGTTCAAGTGAGAGTTGTTGAGAATTGTGTCCTAAAGCTAATCGTTTGACGATTGTACTAATTATAAATATATATGAATTGATAAATAATAAAAATTATTTGATATATTTTATTATAAAGATACATCTTCTAACGAACTTCGATATTGTGATGAAGTTCTTAGAACTACTTTGATCGATAAAGAAAGATTTATTGCGTAATCCTTAAATTGATTCGCAACCAAATGATACGCTATTAATTGGATGATAGCGATATCAAGTGTAGGTTGTTGTGTGTCATATGCATTAGTTATCTTCATAACTAAATAGTATAGATGTTGCTCCTAGATTGATTTTGATGATTACAAAGCAGATTGAAGGGATACAAATAATTTTAAAATGAAAAAGTCCTTATGCTCTTCAAGGGCAAAATCATAATTTCACTAAAATCCTGATTTGATAGTACCATTTGGTAGAACAAATGATTTGAAATCTATTGGTGAAAATTTCATTGTGTTTGGACTTATATTTTTGAAGTTATGAAGGTTTGAAGTGCATGAGTCGACTCATGAGTCAACTCATGGCACTATGAGCTAATTGGCATGCAAAAATTACTCATGGCACGCTAGTTTTCTGGCTTGGCACGACCTGTGAGTCGACTCATAAGTCGACCCACAAGGCATGAGTCAACTCATGAGTCGACCCCTGCTAATTTGGGCCAAGAATTTTCAGAAACGCATTCTCTGATTTTTGCAACAGAGGTCGACTCATGAGTCGACCCCTGAAGCATGAGTCGACTCATGAGTCGACCCCTGCGACGGGAAATGTCAGCAACGGCTATTTTTTTGCCCATTTTAATTACCTTTTATGCTTCCTAAAAATCCTCTAACGGCTCTTTATCTGCCTAAATTGTTTTCTCTTGCTTCTAATGTCATAAAATGCTTTAAATGGTGAAAGAAATTGCAGATTAAATAGCAGATCAAATTGGAGAGAAAATGATGAGAAGAAGATCAATCGGCAGATCAAAAAGAGAGAAAAAATTCATTGAGAGGATCCACGAGATAATTTGAGAGAAAAAGAAAAGAGGATCCAAAATCTACAAGAGAGATTGTGAAAGAGAAAAGCAAGAGCATTCAAGAGGATCTTTCAAGCCTATTGTTCAACCTTGATCTAGAGATCGTTCAAAGCTTTCAAGAGATCTTCAATCAACGATCAACCTCTTCTCAAGCATTCATTCAAGCGTTCATCCACCTTGAGAAAATCCAAAAAGGGGTTCTTCATTTGAGTAAAGCTTTTATTGTTATATTCGCTCATTTAAGGAGCTGTTATTGTGTTAATCTGTGCTCTAAATTTTCTTATTATTTGTGAGTTTTGGTTCTTATTTTTGGAGGATTTCCAAAACAAGGAAAGGTTGATCCGAACCTGAAATCGGAGTGTTTTGGGTTTACTTGTACCCGGGAAACAAGTGATCTAGCTTGGGATAGCTAGTGTCGGAGTTTCCGACATTTTGTATTCGGGTTGAATACAAGTATAGTGGAGTGAAATTCCCATGTAGGAGCTTGGGGAGTGGATGTAGGTGCAAGGTTAGCACCGAACCACTATAAATCCTTGTGTTTGTGGTGTGCTTTATCGCTTCACTTTATTTCTTTATCATATTCTTGCATTCCTGCTTTAGATAATTAATATTGAATTAAAGTCCTTATTTTGTTCTTCATAAGTAATCAGTTGGGCTTAAAATTTTTAGAAACCCAATTCACCCCCCCTCTTGGGTTGCATAGCTGGGCAACAAGTGGTATCAGAGCCCGGTGCTCTAGCCCTTCTTTGATCTAACAATCAAAGAGTCAAAGATCTATGGCAACCCATGTTGGGACTTCTCTAGCCGAGGGGCAATCAACAAACTGACCTCCACTTTTCAATGGGTCTAATTACACCTATTGGAAAGCTCGGATGAAGATTTTCATACAAGCACTCGACTATGATATGTGGAGTATCATAGTGAATGGTCCTCACACACCCACCAAGATTATAGATGGTGAGGAGTCAACCAAACCCGAGAAAGATTGGGATAAGGTTGACAAGAAATTGGCACAATTAAATGCCAAAGCCATGAATGTTCTTTATTGTGCACTAGATGCTAGTGAATTCAATCGCATTTCTACTTGTGCATCTGCTAAAGAAATATGGGATAGGTTAGAAGTAACCCATGAGGGAACAAATCAAGTAAAAGAGTCTAAAATAAACATGCTTGTACATAAATATGAATTGTTCAAAATAGAGCATGATGAGTCCATAACTGCCATGTTTTCTTGTTTTACTGATATAATTAATGGTTTGAAGAGTCTTGGCAAATCTTATACTAACAGTGAACTTGTAAGGAAGATTCTCAGGTCACTGCCAAGAACTTGGGAAGCCAAGGTGACTGCCATCCAAGAAGCAAAGGATTTGAACACTCTACCTCTAGAAGAGCTTCTTGGATCCTTGATGACTCATGAACTTAACATGAAGCAACATCAAGAGGATGAAGTCAAAAAGAAAAGAACCATTGCCCTCAAATCCACAACTTCGCCTGATTATGAAACGGATGAATCTGAAGATGAAGAACAGGATGAAGAGATGGCACTCATCACCCGAAAATTTAAGAAGTTTCTAAGAAAAAGGAAACAGGGGATGAGAAAGAAATTCACAAAAGGGGAACAAAGCAAAGATAAAGAGAAAGATCAACCCCTTATATGCTACGAGTGCAAGAAGCCGGGACATTTCAGATCCGAATGCCCACAACTGAAGAAAGGTCCCAAAAAGTTCAAAAAGAAGGCAATGATGGCGACTTGGAGTGCGAGTGATGACTCAAGCTCCGACGAGAAAACCTCAACAGAACAAGCCAATCTGTGCCTGATGGCACATGAAAATGAGGTAACTTCTGAATCCACAAGTGAATTTACTTTTGAAGAATTGCATGAAGCATTCTATGATTCAATTGATGAATTAAAGAAACTAGGGAAGAAAAACAAAGAACTGAAATTGGAAAATCAGTCCTTAGTGAAGCAAGCTGAAATTCTTTTAATTAAAAAATTCACCTTGAGTCAAGAAAATCAAAACTTAAAGGATGAAATTAACAAGCTGAAATCTATAGTAGATAAGTTCACCTTAAGTTCAAACAAACTAAATATGATCCTTGAAAATCAGAAAGCTATATATGATAAGGCTGGACTTGGCTATAAACCTCTAAAGAAACAAAAGTTTCTGAAGGATATTTATGAAAATTATTCAAGTAACAAGTCTACAAATATTACTTGTTTCAAATATGGTAGAATAGGACATAAATCATACACATGTCTTATTAACAAATATGCAAATACAAAGAAAATATGGGTTCCAAAAGGAACCATCTTGACTAACCTGAAAGGACCCAAGAAAGCTTGGGTACCTAAGACAGAAACTTGACCTTTGCTTGCAGGTGTGTCTAGCATCCCAAGAAGGAAACAGAAAATGGTATTTTGACAGTGGATGCTCGAGACACATGACTGGTGATGAATCACAATTCATCACGCTTGATGCTAAGGATGGAGGGATGGTCACCTTTGGAGATAATGGCAAAGGAAAGATCATCGGAATAGGTAACATTGGTATCACTCTCTCCAATTACATTGAGAATGTTTTATTGGTTAAAGGTTTAAAGCATAACTTACTTAGCATTAGTCAATTCTGTGATAAAGGGTATAAAGTAGTTTTTGAATCATCTGTTTGCATTGTGACTAGTCCTATTAACGATGGCATTAAATTTATAGGACATAGGCATGGCAATGTTTATATGGTAGATTTGAATGATTTAGCCAAATTAGACATGCAATGCCTAGTATCCTTGAATGCTAAAATCAATGAGACTAGTTGGCTGTGGCATCGTAGACTTGCACATATTAGCATGCATTCTCTTTCAAAATTAATTAAAAAAGATTTAGTTCTCGGTTTGCCAAAACTGAATTTTGAAAAGGATAGAATTTGTGATGCATGCCAATTAGGTAAACAAACTAGAGTATCATTTAAATCCAAAAATACTATTTCAACTTCTAGACCATTAGAGCTCTTACATATGGACTTATTTGGACCAACAAGAACCACTAGTCTAGGAGGAAAACGATATGGATTTGTAATAATAGATGATTACTCTCGTTTTACTTGGATTTTCTTTTTGGCTCACAAAAATGAAACTTTTCATATTTTCACTAAATTTCATCGAAAAGTCTCTAATGAAAAAGAGTTTTCAATTTAAAATATTAGAAGTGATCATGGAACTGAATTTGAAAATCAAGACTTTGAAAATTTTTGTGATGAAAATGGAATTAGCCATAACTTCTCTGCTCCTAGGACACCCCAACAAAATGGGGTAGTTGAAAGAAAAAATAGAACCTTAGAAGAAATGGCCCGTACCATGCTTTGTGAAAGTAACCTTCAAAGATATTTTTGGACTGAAGCAATTAACACAGCATATTACATTTTAAATCGTGCATTGATCAGACAATTTTTAAAGAAAACCCCCTATGAACTTTGGAAAGGAAGAAAACCAAATATTGCATATTTTCATGTTTTTGGTTGCCGATATTTTGTATTAAATAATGGCAAAGAAAAACTTAGTAAATTTGATGCAAAATCAGATGAAGCAATCTTTCTAGGTTACTCCTCCACTAGTAAAGCATTTAGAGTATTCAACAAAAGAACTTTAATACTTGAGGAGTCCATACATGTTGTCTTTGATGAATCTAACGATCTTCCTTCAAGAAAGAATGAGGGTGTTGATGATGCAGATTCACTAATAGAAGGTATGAAGGAGATCATTCTGAAAGATTCAGCAACTCCAGAAGACAAGGATCAAGAAGACGAACAAAATGAGAAAGGTGAAGAAACTCAAGAACAACCTCAAGGTACAAATGACCTACCCAAGGAATGGAGGTATGTTCACAACCACCCTAAGGAGTTAATTATTGGTGACCCTATGCATGGAGTAAAAACCTGTTCTTCACTAAGAGATGCAGTTAATCATTATGCTTTTGTATCTCATGTTGAACCTAAAACTTTTGAAGAAGCTGAAAATGATCATAATTGGATAAATGCTATGCAAGAGGAACTTAATCAATTTGAAAGAAATAATGTTTGGACCTTAGTGTCAAGACCTAAAGATTATTCAATAATTGGCACAAAATGGGTCTTTAGAAACAAATTAGATGAGCATGGAAATGTAATCAGAAATAAAGCAAGACTGGTTGCTAAGGGATATAATCAAGAAGAAGGAATTGATTTTGATGAAACCTTTGCACCTGTTGCTAGATTAGAAGCTATTAGACTTCTACTTGCATATGCTTGCTTTATGAAATTCAAGTTATTTCAAATGGATGTTAAAAGTATATTTTTAAATGGTTATATCTCTGAAGAAGTATATGTAGAACAACCCCCTGGGTTTGAAAATCATGCTTTTCCTAATCATGTCTTTAGATTAAATAAAGCTTTATATGGTCTAAAACAAGCACCTAGAGCATGGTATGAAAGGCTAAGCAAATTTCTATTGAATAATGGTTTTTCAAGAGGCAATGTAGATACAATACTATTTATTAAAAGAAATCAAAATGATATGCTAATTGTACAAATTTATGTTGATGACATAATTTTTGGGTCTACTAATGAATCCCTTTGTCAAGACTTTGCTAAGCTTATGCAGGGAGAGTTCGAGATGAGCATGATGGGAGAACTCACCTTCTTCCTCGGACTCCAAATCAAACAATCAAAAGAGGGAATCTCCATCACCCAAAGCAAGTACACCAAAGAACTACTCAAAAGATTTGGAATGGAGAACTGCAAACCAATTGGCACACCAATGAGTCCCTCATGTAAGCTTGATAAGGATGATGAAGGTAAATGCGTAGACTTAAAATACTATAGAGGTATGATTGGCTCATTATTATATTTAACTACAAGTAGGCCTGATATCATGTTTAGTGTTTGCTTATGTGCTAGATATCAATCTAATCCTAAAGAATCTCATTTGAATGCTGTTAAAAGAATCCTTAGATACTTAAATGGTACTCAAACTCTAGGGTTATGGTACTCTAAGGACTCACAAATTAATTTATTAGGATATTCAGATGCTGATTTTGCTGGATGTAAATTAGATAGAAAAAGCACAAGTGGAACTTGCCAATTTCTTGGAGTTAACCTAATCTCATGGTTTAGCAAGAAACAAAATTCGGTGGCACTGTCTACGGCTGAGGCCGAATACATTGCAGCCGGAAGTTGTTGTGCTCAAATCTTGTGGATTAAGCAACAACTCAAAGATTTTGGAATCAATCTTAATGAAACACCAATAAGATGTGACAATACAAGTGCCATAAATCTATCTAAAAATCCAATTCAACACTCAAGATCTAAACATATTGAAATAAGACATCATTTTATAAGAGAACATGTTCAAAACAAAAATGTAATTCTTGAATATGTTTGCACTGAAAATCAATTAGCTGATATCTTTACAAAGGCCCTTAGTGAGGATAGATTTTGTGAAATTAGGAGAAATCTAGAAATTCTAGATCCATTTGCATAAAATTTCTCAATTTCCAAAAAATTGATTAAAGCTCAATTTTCAACATCTATCCTGATCCAAAATGCTCAAATTTATCATTCTAAAAACTTATCATTGATCAAAATTCCTTCACTCAAAATTTTAAATTTTTCTGGAATTTATTCACATTTTTCCTGATTTTCTGAACTTCATGAGTTGACCCCCATGAGTCGACTCAATGGCAAACTTGTAAATCCCACAAACTTCCCACGGGCTCATTGTTTTTTAAACGGGAACCCTGTTTGTGAGACGACTCATCTTCCCATCGTTCTTCTTCCAAAAGCCGTCTTCTCCAACTCCTTTTGCTCCAAATCCAAGGATCAAATTCGAGGCAATTCTCCCTCCTTCTCTCCACCAAAAATTGCCTCTTTGGAAAAGGATTTTCTGTGCTTTCTCGCATTGCTTGGCACGGTTGGAACGTGCCCTAGCACTCTACCGATCTTCCAAAATCCACTTCTTTTCTCCATCAAAATTCTTCTTTACTCGCTTGTGATCCCTCCTCCACTCAATTCAAGTCTCCTTGCCGGCTACTATAGTGGATATGGCTCCAAAGATGAAGCTTCCCCAAAGAAGAAAGTCAATCCGTGAGCCTGAAGAAATTGTCAGAAAGAAAAGGCAAGCTGGTCAGTCTTCCAGTACTCCCACTCCAGTTTCAGCACCTGCTCAAGGTCCCTCTCAATCCTCCATAAGCCCTAGTGTGAATCCTCTTTCTGATAGAAAAGTAGAAACCGAGAAGAACATAGATTTTCGGTTCTTTGAGAAAGAAGGCTTTACTTTTGCAAGTAAAATTAAAAACCAAGGACGGGAACTCTACTGCTCTCTTAAGGAAGTCACCTATGTTGACCTTGTTAGAGAATTCTACCAGAACCTTCATTATGGAAGTGGGTCAGTGACTTCAACTGTAAAGGGAATTGATATCTGCCTAGATTCTAGAATATTGGGAGAAATACTTCAGTTGCCTAGTGAAGGATACTCATATATGGAACTCCCAATTAAAGAAGAGGGGATCAGAATTATCTTAGGAGAAACTTATTCAGGAAGTTTAAACAAATTGGAAGCAAAGATTCTGTCCATTGAGATGAGGGTCCTGCATCAGATAGTAACAAAGCTATTCTTTCCTAGGAGTGGTAGGCATGATCTACTGTCTGGCAGAGATGTATGTATCATGTTTCATGTCATCACTCAGACCCCACTGAACCTCCCTGCACTGATGATAGAGGCCATGAGAGAAACTTTGAACAGATCCAAGGCACACTTGCCTTATGGTATGGCCCTTACTAGAGTATTTAGGAGGTTTGGAGTTAGCTGTGAGGGGGAGGCACCTACCAAGCTATCTCATGTGGATACTTTCAATCAACACAGCCTGCACAGAATGGGAATTACAAAGACTGATGGTGGTTGGATCAAAGGATCTGAGGAGAGAGTTGAGGAAAGAACTGAAGAGAGAACTGAAGAGAGAGATGAAGTCAGAACTGAAGGCAGAGTAGAAGAAGAAGGACCATCTTCTCCTGTACATGATTTCAGGGCAGCATCACCAGATGTCCAATTCTTCCCTGATACAGAGGCTGGCCCTTCTGAGTTTACTAGGATGGCCACTCCAGTGTATCAGCCAGAGAGCAGAGCACCTCATTCAGAGTTCAGACTGGCTGATGATCAGATCGAGCATATTTCACAGCGTGTGGCTTCTTTGCTGTCAAGCCAGTGGAGTAGTACTTCTTTTGCACCTGGAACTTCTTCTTCTGATCAGACCATTACTCCCCACATCTCCACTGTATTTCAGATGATTTCAGATCAGTCCATCAGGATTCAGCAGCTTGAGGACACTATTTTGAGCCTGACTGGGAGAGTTCTTGACTTGCAGGGGCAAGTCTTTGATTTGGCCCATCCTCAGCCACAGGAGTCTACTATTGAGGTCATAGATCTCACTGCAGAGGCTGGAAGGCTCAGAGGAGCACTAGAGGGAGGATATAAATTACTGAGGAAAGAGATCCGAGGATCGAGTGAGCATGCTACCACTCAGTTCACTGCTCTACTTCAATCTGTTTCCAGAGCACTGAACGTACTTGATTCTATCAGACTCATGGTATCAGCCCTAGCATCTCAGCATTCTCAGCCTCCCAGTTCATCTCGTTCTCCTGCTCGTGCCAGAGGCAGATGGGGTAGAGGATGTACTTCTGCTAGAGATCCATCAGCTTCTCATACCATATCTGATGACTCCGATCCTTGACTTGTCTTGATCATTACTAGACCCTAGGTGTTAGTATCTTGTTCTAGGATCTGTACCTTGGGGCCATGTATTGACAATTAGCTGGTTGATTTTTATATGAACTATGTATTGAAACAATTATGATATTAATGGAATCATCTTTCACTTATATTTCTACCTTTTGTAATGATGTTGATCATATTATGGTTATATATATATTCTCCTTGTTGAAATATTGTCTTCTCTTTGTTGTTTGCTGTTGATCATTGCTATATTAAGGGGGAGCAAAATTCTGCGATAAACTCTACAAGGGGAGAAATTAAAGAATATTTTAGAAAAAGGAAAAGTTAACCATGTCTGATGATGTCAAAAAGGGGGAGAAAGTAAACAATTAAACAAAAAGCAAAATCTTAATTAAACAAAGCAAGCAACTCATTAAAAGCAAAACCCTAAATTATGAATAAAAAAAGGGGGGAGAAATTAAATAAAAATGGTATTTTGGACAAATTAAACAAAAATGGTATTTTGGACAAATTAAACAAAAATAGTATTTTGAGAAATTAAACAAAAATGGTATTTTGAGAAATTAAATAAAAATGGTATTTTGAGAAATTAAACAAAAATTTGAGAAAATTGATCATAAGTACAATGCAAATAAGTAATTTTTTATATGCTCTGATATATTTCAAAATTCAAACTTGCTCTGATACATTTTTTGAAATTTACCTTGATACATCTTAAGAAATTTGACTTACTCTGATACACCTTAAAATTTCTTTTAACTTGCTCTGATACATGATAAAATTTAATCTGATACAGTGTGAAAGTTTCTCTGATATATTATAACACTTGCTCTGATACAGTATGAAATTTTCTCTGATATATTATAAAATTTACTCTGATACATTGTAAAGTCTTTTCTGATAACATTGCAAAAATTATTTTTTCTTGCTCTGATACATTGCAAAATTCATTTCTTTTCTCTTGCTCTGATATATCTTAAACTCAAAATGATCTAATACCCTTTTCAAATCTTTAAAAAAATGGACAAACTATTTTTGCATAAATATTACATGCCAAAAGAATCATACTCTTTTCAAGCATATACACCTATAATGCATTCTTTTGAAATTAATGATTCACATAAATATTTTTGTTCAAATATTTTATCATCATCAAAAAGGGGGAGATTGTTGCTCCTAGATTGATTTTGATGATTACAAAGCAGATTGAAGGGATACAAATAATTTTAAAATGAAAAAGTCCTTATGCTCTTCAAGGGCAAAATCATAATTTCATTAAAATTCTGATTTGATAGTACCATTTGGTAGAACAAATGATTTGAAATCTATTGGTGAAAATTTCATTGTGTTTGGACTTATATTTTTGAAGTTATGAAGGTTTGAAGTGCATGAGTCGACTCATGAGTCAACTCATGGCACTATGAGCTGATTGGCACGCAAAAATTACTCATGGCACGCTAGTTTTCTGGCTTGGCACGACCTGTGAGTCGACTCATGAGTCGACCCACAAGGCATGAGTCGACTCATGAGTCGACCCCTGCTAATTTGGGCCAAGAATTTCTAGAAACGCATTCTCTGATTTTTGCAACAGAGGTCGACTCATGAGTCGACCCCTGAAGCATGAGTCGACTCATGAGTCGACCCCTGCGACGGGAAATGTCAGCAACGGCTATTTTTTTGCCCATTTTAATTACCTTTTATGCTTCCTAAAAATCCTCTAACGGCTCTTTATCTGCCTAAATTGTTTTCTCTTGCTTCTAATGTCATAAAATGCTTTAAATGGTGAAAGAAATTGCAGATTAAATAGCAGATCAAATTGGAGAGAAAACGATGAGAAGAAGATCAATCGGCAGATCAAAAAGAGAGAAAAAAATTATTGAGAGGATCCACGAGATAATTTGAGAGAAAAAGAAAAGAGGATCCAAAATCTACAAGAGAGATTGTGAAAGAGAAAAGCAAGAGCATTCAAGAGGATCTTTCAAGCCTATTGTTCAACCTTGATCTAGAGATCGTTCAAAGCTTTCAAGAGATCTTCAATCAACGATCAACCTCTTCTCAAGCATTCATTCAAGCGTTCATCCACCTTGAGAAAATCCAAAAAGGGGTTCTTCATTTGAGTAAAGCTTTTATTGTTATATTCGCTCATTTAAGGAGCTGTTATTGTGTTAATCTGTGCTCTAAATTTTCTTATTATTTGTGAGTTTTGGTTCTTGTTTTTGGAGGATTTTCAAAACAAGGAAAGGTTGATCCGAACCTGAAATCGGAGTGTTTTGGGTTTACTTGTACCCGGAAAACAAGTGATCTAGCTTGGGATAGCTAGTGTCGGAGTTTTCGACGTTTTGTATTCGGGTTGAATACAAGTATAGTGGAGTGAAATTCCCAAGTAGGAGCTTGGGGAGTGGATGTAGGTGCAAGGTTAGCACCGAACCACTATAAATCCTTGTGTTTGTGGTGTGCCTTATCGCTTCACTTTATTTCTTTATCATATTCTTGCATTCCTGCTTTAGATAATTAATATTGAATTAAAGTCCTTGTTTTGTTCTTCATAAGTAATCAGTTGGGCTTAAAATTTTTAGAAACCCAATTCACCCCCCCCTCTTGGGTTGCATAGCTGGGCAACAATAGAGATACTGGTATATTATGCAAGTGAGATGTAGGAGTACATCATCACTGAACGTGACCAATTGTAGAGCACTCTACTGTCAGGGGTAGCTCGCGAAGGGTATGGGTATAAGTATCCCTCCG
Source organism: Elaeis guineensis (assembly GCF_000442705.2). Taxonomy (NCBI): domain Eukaryota; kingdom Viridiplantae; phylum Streptophyta; class Magnoliopsida; order Arecales; family Arecaceae; genus Elaeis; species Elaeis guineensis. The sequence goes on along the minus strand of NC_026007.2, from coordinate 44,032,731 downwards.
ATCTGAGATCACCACGGTAACTTGCAAGCAACTCACTGTGCTTTAGTACCAAATTAACTAAGTTTCTAATTCAGTGATGAAAGATTTTTGGATACAGTCAAGTACTTGTCAAGTCGGTGCGTGAGTTAAGTGGGATTGACCCCTCTGAATTAGTAGGAGATATGCATCAGTGTATTTCAATTTAGCAAAACTTGAGCCCAGGTAATCCATGTGATAGATTTAAAAAATATTAAAATACAATATGGATGACTTATCTAGGATTGAGCATTAGGATCAAAGGGATGAATTATATGGTAACCATACATTAATAGGTTCTTGAATATTGCTTCACCTTCATTCGACCTATCCGAATGTCGGGTCATCATTGCTAGATAGTCACATCGATTGGTTCAGAAAGGTATTTCTATGCTATCAGCTTAGGTTCGAACCTATGGGGTCACACTCAAAAGAAGTTTCTGACTGATTATGTGGCTGATCAACGATTGAGAATCATTTAAGGACTTAATCATCAATTCGATTGATGATTAACCTTATGCAAAAGTTGTAATAAATTAATTCATCATATGTTAGTAAATTAATAAAAAAATAATTAATAATTAGATTACTAATTAGCTCAATTTGATTGAGCAAAGAGGATTAAATAAAATCTAATTGAATTAGATTCAATTAGGTTTGACCCAATTAGGTTATGAGATGATGTAATCACTAAGAGAGAATTATCCCTGATTTGATCAGGACTTTGATTCAATCAATTTTTAATTTAATTAAGATTTGATTAAAAATTTATGAATCTAATTAGATTAGATTTTTTATATTTTATTTGGGCTAAACCAGATGTGATTTGGTTTGGATTCAAATAAGAAAACTTAGAGTCCTTATTGGAATAGGACTCTTCTCCCTGTGCCAACCCAATTTGCATGTCATATATCTCCATCCACAAAATTATTTTGTCTGAGATTTTTTTATACCAAAGAGTCCTTTTCCTTATCTATCTTACATCCAAATCTAATTTAGTTTTGATAAAAGAAAGGATCTAAAATTAGATTTTAAAATATTCCTTATTAAGAGAATCTGTTCTTATCCAGATCAACCTCTCCACGCTAATAAATTTTTTTTTCTTATATGTGTGACATTTTGAGGAGATATTTTGTACGAGATTAGTTAGAGAACTAATTTACTATAGAAAAATATGAAAAGGGGTGTCCCATATTCTTTTGGTATGTTTTGGGATATGGAACTGTGAAGAGAAGCAGAATCCTATAAGAGTCCAGGATCACTAGGACTCTTCACCCCACCTCCTTACATGCCTATAAAAGAGACTTTTGTGATTTTGTTTTATGTGTGTAAGATACCAGAAGAGAGATCTTCATATGGTAGAAGTTTGAGTATGGTTCATGATGTGAAAAATAGAGAGGAGGGTCCTCTCTCTTGGGGTTGTGCAAAAATATGAATTTCAGAATTTTGGTTCTAAGGGTTTGAAAAGAGAGAATAAATTAGAAAAAAAATATTTTCTTCTCTATCTTTCTCTCACCTCTTCATCTCCTCTAGAAGTTCATCTTCAACCATTGAAAAGATCCCATAGGTTTGAAGAAAAGATCCATATCAGTCAATAAAAAGGTCTTCGCATGAGCTAGCACTCTCGAGAAGACCGATCAGATTGGGGCTTCGAGTGAATTTTATGTAGAGGTCGGACGTATGTGCGGCTACGAGCAACCAGTAAGGGTTCTCTCTATCATATCTCTCAGCAGTGAAGATCGTTGATCCATGATCAAGTATGGAGTTCTGAACTCAAATTAGAAGTAGATGTGATCTAATGCTCACATGCATACTTGCTGATTTTATCTTCAGTATTTTTCAGATTTTATTTACATCATATCATGTCATAAATCCTAGAGTAAGTTGATTTGATGATTAGATCATATGCACATTAGATAATTTGATTAATCTAGTTATCTTTCATTATAATTTTTTCGAAAAAGTTTCAAAATACATGCATGAAATTGCATGCGTTCTCCAACAAGTGCACCAAATCAAGTTTGGTTCATATTTGGACTCAATTCGAATCTGATTCGAATTAAATTTGAAAAGACTGCTCATCCTAATCTATTTAAGATTTAGATCTAAGTCCAACTTAGATAATTAACCTAATTTAGCCTTAATAATATTAAATCTAATTAAATTAGATTTGATATAAAATATTAGGATTCGAATCCAATCTCTCATATTTTTTTGGATCATAGATTCGATCAAATTCATCTCCGAAATCAAACCTGTGCCTTATGTGCAATGCTAGCGAGATATAAACTTTATTTAATTCTGTATGATCCATAACTTAATTCTTAATTAGGTAAATCATTATGTTCAATCAAGTCTCATACTTTCAAATTAAATACATAGACATTAGATCAATTCTTTTCTATGTTGTTTGACTTTGTGAATGACTCCATAGATTTGAGCATTAAGCCGATAGTATAGGAACCTCTTTCTATAGTAATCGAAGTGACCATTTAAGAATGATATCCGACGTTCAGATAGGTCAAATATTTGTAAAATAATATTTAAAAATTTTGACATATGATTACCGCATAATTCATCCCTTTGACTCTAATGCTCAAGATGACCTAGAGTTAAACTATCAACCCTAGATTAGTCATCCACATTCTATTTTAATATTTTTCAAATTTTATGATAGATCACATGAATTATCCTAACTAAAATTTTATTGGATTGAGATACAATGATGCATTAACTCCTATAATTCAGAGGAGTCAATTCTATCTTAACTCACACACTGATGCATGCAAATCTATCGCTATGGCAAGTGCATCAATTGATCAAATAATATAGTATATGAGTAGAGTGTCATCTCATGAGGATTGAAAAATAAGTACCGAAAAGCACTTTTCTAAACTTTATTTAGAAACCAATTTATAAAAAAATAAAAAAAATAAAGAAAAATAAAAAAACAATTAAGAAATTGTAAGAGAACAAATAATATGATTTTTAGAATTGAAACCAAGATCAGAGAAATACTAAGGCAATCAGTTCACAAACTCAATTAATATAATATTCAAGTAATCATACAAACTAGATCAATTTTTATTTCATATGATGGCAAAGTTTCTTAGGATATTCACTATCCTTTGATCCAGACATAGCAAAACTATCACTACTTATTATCTATCCTTTAATCCAGGCATAATTTAAATAAGCAATGATGCATTAATTTTTATGAAACCTTCTAATTAAAATACTCTACGTCTAAAGTGTACTAAAATTATCGTAAGCATAACAATCTTAATCTGATTCAAATACAAAGTATACAAATCAAGAAGTATTGATATAGAAGTACTTGATCTGTATCATCTATGTCCATCAAAATAATTAGAAGATGACCAATAATCTAAAAATATTAAGAACAGATTTGCATACTCCTCATGAACAAAAATAATTTTAGAATTCAATCATACTGAATATTGTATTAAAAGAGTGGCTACACCTTAGTCTTAGCAAAATAAAATTAGTTCATGATGAAAAGAATAAAAATAGTAAATAAAATAAAGAACATTATAAACTCCAAATAGGGTACTATTTGTTGCTAAATTTTTGCTCCAATTCTTTGTTCTTGGCATGAAGAAAATTGATAGAAAAAGACTGGATGTAGAAGAAAAATAGAGAAGGGAAAAGAAGAGAAGATGGCCTCATCTCTGTTCTCTCTGTTCTGTTCTGCATCTCAGGTCTCCCTTCTTTATATCTACATAATTTTTCCACATCCTAATAGTGTAAGGAGTCTCAAAACATCTTAAAATCATATCCCAAATGCGTGTCCTAGGCGAAACTATTTCTGACCATTGGATTGGATTAAATGCCTTAGATCTTGCCTCATCAAGCCTTAATCAGATCGAAATTGATGTCATCCATCAGATCGTGCATGAAATCTGATTTGGACCATTAGATGGTGCTCAAAATTCCTTTTGATTTGTTCTCCTGATCGGCAACAAACACCAACCATTGGATCTCCCTTGAAAATCAATTTCGACTGTTCGATAGTGCAAAAGATGAAGTTCTTTATTTAGTTCTCAGCTGTATCAAATGTCGACCGTTGGATCAACTATGAAAATCACTACCAGCTGTCCGATGGTGCAAATCAGCCTCCGTCCGAAATTATCTCCCTACGTCGTGTTAAGAAACCAATATTACTGTTTCTATAAACCGCATATAGACTTGACATTGTGCAGCTCATGGACTGCGTATAGACCCCGCACTGTAGCTGTGAATCGCTTGTGGACCGAAAGCTATTTTTTTTTGATTTTTGGGTTATTTTGCTTGGTTTTTGCTCCTTTTTCACTTTTTTTTTGGAATACAAAATACGCCCATATTAGAGTAAAGTTTTCAGCAACATAAATCAAAAATAAATCAAAACTTAGTAAATTAGGATAAAAAAATATAGTATAAATATGAGTTTATTAAATACCCCCAAACTAAGCTTTGATCATCCTCAAGCAAAAAGAATAATAAACTAACAGATAAGCTCATATTTGTGCATCCTAATCTCAATCTAATATTTACTTCTATGCTTCAAAGATAGTATACAGATATGATTCAAGAGAATATATAGAACTCATCCAAGAATTTTCATAATTCAAGTGTTAATAATATCTAATTATGAAATTTGAGGTGTGTACGTGAATCACCAATCCCAAGTTCCTTGCATGCATTTAGTTATAATCATGCAAACTCATAAATAATGAATATGAATACTCCATATGCTTGTTCTTCTCACAACTCTCCATTAATGTAGACAATCTTACTAACTTGGATCAAAAGGTCTTTATTAGGTTGTAATGGGGCTATGGTATTGGCTGTCAAAGAAGAGATAAGGAAAAATCAAAAGTAAGAGAGCTAACAAAATTGATAAGCACCAAAAATACAACATTCTTCTTCTCTCTCTTTTTTTTTCTTTCTCTTTCTTCTTCTTTTTTTTTCTTCTTCATTTTTTTTTTACTTACTTACCCCAACCCCCAAACTAATTCTTTTTGATGTACTTGGTATTGTGGCAAATTACTATTGATCTCTCTTTTTTTTCTTTCTTGATCCTTTTTTGCCATTTTTTATCTACTCCACCATAATAATGCATCATAACCACACCTCTATTCATATACCTTTCTAAAAAAAACTCATAATTGTACATTGTAGCTCTCTTGAAGAATTATTTATTTATTTTTTGGTCTAGAAGGTAAGTTAATGAGGCTAACGAAATAAAAGCGAATGGTGGTCTTTTCTATGCTTTTGGCACAGGTCCATTCTTTTCATTTAAGGCTCAAAGAGGGTAACTAGTGACAATGTAATAAGGTAGGCTTTTTGGCTCAAGCATGTCAAAGAATACCTAAATCATTTTTAGGTTAACAGATTATCTAGAATTTTACCTTGAGTGCAATAAACTAAGTTCTAGAGTGTCCTATCATGATCATAGAGTTCACACAATTAGTCACCAAATAACAGTCAATTCACAAGATCATAGTTATATGTGCTCAAAGAATCCCATTATTCATGAACTAGATAAAATTAACAAAAGAATCATGTAATTTCTCAAGTATGGGTTTTTCATATTTTTTTAATAAAAAATCTATGACAATCCTATTCACATATCAGTGATGTTCAAATTGGGAAAAGAAAATACAAATCTGAAACATAAAACATCAATTCATCTCCTTTTGCTCTAAGATTTTCACATATTTTTTGATTTTTCTTTTTTTTAGAATTATGCCAAATCATGGATTAGATTAATTCTCCACCCCACAAACTAAAAATAATATTATCCTCAATGTTAAAAATAAATAAAAAGCAGGGGGACAATGAAAGCTTTTCTGTCTGTGGATATGTGTCCAACTGATATGATGTAATCTTTGTACCCCCAAATTGATATGAGCTTTATCTTCACTGTAAAAATAAAAATACACCAAAGCAGTAAAAGAGCAACAAGATACTATTGAAAAATTAAAAGAAAAGAAATCCACTAAAGAAGTAAAGGGAAAGAAACAACCTATTTAGTAGTTCTGATTTATAGTCATCAGCTTGACTTTCATAAGGTTCTAAGCTGGGTCTTGCAACCAGAGGACTGCCTTCTTTCCCTAAAATTTTTTTTTTCCTCCTATGATAGACCTTGTGGCCAAGCACTATGCCTTCCTCCTTTTCGACCACTTCTTGCATACTTGGGTTAAGTCTTGTTTGGGGCTAGACTGTAGGCTCATATTTGTCCTCCATGAGAATTTTGTGCATACAAATTGAGGGACTAATTTCTTTACTGTCTACTATGGTCCATCTAAACATTCTCTTGTATTTCTTCAATACTCTCAATAGCTTCTTTTCCATTAAACCCATCAAAGAATAAAAAATAATAACTGGTAACTATGAAGAACCTTCTAAGAAAATATATTTTAAATGAGAAGGAAGAGGTTTAAGTTCAAGAGTAGGTGGCTCTTCAATTGATGGCTTTGGGAGAGGAGTAGACAATCTAAGTCTTCAAAGCGTGGTCTGTATGCTCATGGAATATGTGACCTAGCCTCCAATATGAAGGAACCAGATCTAGGGTTGCAGGGTTAGATCTTGAAACTTTTTCAAAATCATGCAGCGGAAGACTAAAATAAATCAAAATTTATTTTTTAAAACCAGAGAATCCCTAGATCTAAGATCCTATTACATGATTATTACATAGTATTAAATCAAAAATTAAAATATATATAGAGGATGAACTACATGTTGATCATATCAACATGTTTCTATACTACATCTAATGTATGTATTAAACAATAGATCAGATCTATTATCTTGCAAGTTAGATGTTCTAACCTCGCTGATTCGGGCTTGAGGATGATGTTGCAAGCCACACACACGTCTGGCCTCTAGGAGTCATCCACACGAGCCCACGAATCTCAATCAGAAGTCCTGCTTCAGGAAATCAGCACAGTATGCTAGTACTGCGCTGATCCTTCTTTGATGGTTGATCAGGTGCCTCCTTCTTCTTGATTTGGAATCTTCCAAAGATGAAAAGTAGAAGGAGGAAGGGATCTGAGATGTTCTCAGAAAACTCAAGATGGAGGAAGGGAAGAGATGAAAATAAATAATCCTAGAAGAAGACCCTCTTCTTCTTCTCGTTTCTCTCTCTAGACACCCTATCTTGTGTCTATTATATCTCCATGACCCAAAGGTCTTTCTCTTTGATTTTTGGATGGCCCAAAGGTCTCTCAAATCTCTGTCTTCTTAAAAAATTTCATAAAGAAAATTATTTTATACAGAGAGATATAATAGAGTCCTTGTCTAGGTCAAATACCTAGTCAAGGCTTATCCAAACATGGCAAGATAAGGGGCGCCCAACTCTTGAGCACCTCCTCCTTATTTTCATACATGGATCACCAGAAAAGGGTTCAAAATATATACCCTAAAAGCCACAAAAATTCCAAAAAAAATTTGGATAAATTTGGTGCAAAATTGAAAGAGTTTTGGATTTCTAAAACTCTATCTCATAGAATTCGAAATCCAAACTTATTCCTCTTTGATTTGATCCAAACCACCTTTCATGTAAGAAAGAAAAGAGAAAACCTTTTGTGAATATGGGAGAGACCTGAGAGAGGGCTTTTGTCACACAAAATAAGAGGATATTGGTGTTGAATGAGAGAGAGGGCGTGGGGAAGGCTTATGTGGCGCAAGGTGGAATCCTAGTCTTACTAGGATTCTATCTTATGACTTGTTTTAATTTGGTTTCTCAAACCAAATCAAACCAAAATTAGATCAACCCAATTAAAATAGGTCTTAACCCAATTAAGAACCTAATTTAATCAAATTAAATTAGATTTAAATCTGATTTAATTTTCTAATCAAATTAAAAATTAGATTGACCCAAGTCCTAGTTGAACTAGGACTAGTTTTTCCTTGCACTTGGCTTATCCAATAAACCAATTGGACTTGATCCAATCAAGTCCAAACTAAATCTAATTAAATCATATTTAATTAGACTTAATCTCAGCCCATTGGCTTAATCAAATTAAGTCAATTAGCAATCGAATTGCTAATCGATCCTCCTGCAACACTTGCACTGGGTTAAATGTCAATCGTATTGATCATTTAACCCTAGAACGATTCTTAATCGTTGATCAACCATCCGATCGGATCATGAACTCTAATGTGTGTGACCTCATAGGTCCGAACCTAAGTCGGTAGTACAGGAATAAATTTTTATATCAATCGAAGTGATCATCTAGTAATGGTACCCGACGACTGGATAGGTCTAATGTGTAGAACAACATCCTTAGAACCCATGCGGATATAGTTTTCATATAATTCATCTCCTTGACCAAAATGATCATAGGACACCCCAAAGTTCAACTGTCAACTCTGATCAGGTTGTCTACATTGTATTTCAAAAATCAATCCATCTGATGGATTATCCTGGCCAAGGTTTTGCTAAATTAAAATACAGCGACTCATTTTTCTCCAACTCTTGGAGTGGTCAATCCCATCTCGATCACACTCTGACTTCACAAGTACTTGACTGTGCCCAGAAGCTTTCCATCCCTGTATTAGAAATTCAGTTAGTCCAGTACCAAAGCACAGTGAGTTGCTTGCAAGTCACTGAGGCGATCTCAGGTCTTATACCTATATCCCATCAGAGACATTCTCGACAGCAAAATACTCTGGAGTTGATCACGTTCGATGATGATGTACCAGTATATCTCACCTGTATGTCATACCAGTGTCTCCATACTCTTTGGTTAAGAGGACAACCAACCCATATGGCCTACAGCGACCTATGCTCGATAGAAGCTGTCGTCTTTATTAACAGCCTATCATTTGATCGTGAACAGTTTTAAGGACTAATCGATAAATCCTTTCTTTATCGAATCTAAATAGTCCTAAGGACTTCATTATAACAACGGAGTTTATTAGAAGATGAAAGCTTATGATGAAAATGCCAAATATATTTTATTTATTAACAAATCAATTACAATACTTGGTTGCTCAACCGTCAACAGCTTGACGATTGGCGTTTTGGGACACATTTCCCAACAACTCCCACTTATCCTAAAGCCACTCGGCACAGTATCTAATACCCATCTTTGACTTGTGGTTGTCGAACTCCTTTATCGTCAGGGCTTTAGTGAAGGGGTCAGTCAGGTTCTCCTTTCCGTCGATCTTCTGAAGGTCGACGTCACCTCAATCCATGATCTCCCGGACCAGGTGGAAGCGGCGCAAGATGTGCTTCATCCACTGATGTGCTTTGGGTTCCTTCGCCTGAGCTATGGCACCAGTGCTGTCGCAGTAGAGCAAGACCGGACCATCGAGGGAGGGTGCTATTCCGAGCTTGTTGATGAATTTTCTCAGCCACACAGCTTCCTTCACGGTATCCGATACTGCGATGTACTCTGCTTCACAAACAGAGTCCGCCACAGTATGCTGCTTGAAACTCTTTCAGCAGATTGCTCCACCATTCAAAGTAAAGATATAACCCGACACGCTCCTACTGTCATCATGATCAGATTGAAAGCTAGAGTCTGTGAACCCCACAAGTTTCAGATCTAACTCACCATAAACCAACCATTGGTCCTTAGTATTTCTTAAATACTTAAGGATGGCTTTAACCACTTTCCAGTGATTTTCTCTAGGATCAGATTGGTATCTACTCACTACTCCTAGTGAGTATGCCACATCTGGTCTTGTACATATCATGGTGTACATGATAGATCCCACGGTTGAAGCATATGGGACTCTACTCATACGCTCTCTCTCTTCAGGAGTTGTCGGACAATCCTTCTTAGAGAGAGAAATTCCATGGCCTATCGGTAGATAGCCCTTCTTGAAATTCTCCATGCTGAACCTCTTCAGCACAGTGTCTATGTACATGAACTGGGATAACCCAAGCATCCTTTTAGATCTATCCCTATAGATCTTCATCGCTAGGATGTAGGATGCTTCACCCGAGTCCTTCATGGAGAACTGTGATGACAACCAAACTTTTATTCCCTGTAGTGTGGGGATGTCATTCTCGATTAAGAGAATGTCATCCACGTACAAGACAAGGAATACCACAACTGGATCATTTGCCCATTTATAGATGCAGGGCTCTTCTTCATTCTTAATGAAGCCATACGTTTTGATCACCTTATCAAAATGCATGTTCCAACTCTGAGAAGCTTGCTTCAATTCATAAATGGATCTCTGAAGCTTGCACACCTTGGACTCATCTGTGGATGTAAACCCCTCAGGTTGTATCATATACACCTCTTCGGTCAGCTCTCCATTCAGGAAAGCTGTCTTTACATCCATCTGTCAGATCTCATAATCCAGATGGGCAGCTATTGCAAGCATTATCCGAATGGATTTAAGCATTGCCACAGAAAAAAATGTCTCGTCATAGTCAATACCATAATGTTGATGATACCCCTGGACGACCAGACGGGCTTTATAGGTCTCCACCTTTTCGTCTGCACCCCTTTTCCTTTTGAAGATCCATTTACACCCAATGGGTTTAACCCCTTCAGGTAGATCAACCAATGTCCATACATCATTGACCTTCATGGACTCCATTTCGGATTTCATGGCTTCAAGCCATTTCTCAGAATCAGGTCTCTGCATTGCATCCATATAGGTGATCGGATCCTCATTATTCTCATCAAGTTCGATGGGATCACCATCCCGGACCAAGAAATCGTAGTATCTGTCTGGCTGACGTGGTACTCTACCGGATCGCCTTAATGGTGTGGGTACATTGGGCTCCAGATCTGATCTAATCATATCCGACTCAGGTTCAGCTATTGGTGTTGGTCCTTCTACCTGTTGAACTTCATCAAATTCAACCTTAGAGGCAACGGTTCCTTCACCAAGGAACTCTTTTTCTAAAAAGATTGCCTTAAGGCTGACGAACACCTTTTGTTCATCAGCATGGTAGAAAAAATATCCTTTTATCTCTTTGGGGTACCCTATGAATGAGCATTTGTCAGACCTAGGTCCAAGTTTGTCTGTGACTAATCGTTTGACATAGGTCGGGCACCCCCAGACCCTAAGGTGTGAAAGTGCTAGCTTACATCCTATCCATATCTCATATGGAGTCTTAATTACAGACTTACTTAGAATCCTATTTAACAGATAACAGGCCGATTCAAGTGCATATCCCCAGAAGGATATCGGCAAGCTAGCAAAACCCATCATGGATCGGATCATGTCTAATAGAGTCCGATTCCTCCTTTCAGACACACCATTATGCTGTGATGTTCCTGGAGGAGTCCATTGGGAGAGAATCCCATTCTCTCCTAGATATGTGAGAAACTCACTAGAAAGGTATTCTCTTTCTCGATCAGATCGAAGAGTTTTAATACTCTTCCCAGTTTATTTTTCTACTTCACTTCGGAATTGTTTGAACATTTCAAATGAATCTGACTTATGTTTCATCAGATAGACATATCCATATTTGGATAGGTCATCCATGAAAGTTATGAAGTAGAAATATGCACCTCTAGCACTTGTGCTCATGGGCATGCAAGCATCAGTATGTACTAGGCCCAAGAGCTCAGTAGCTCTCTCACCTTTTCTAGTAAAAGGTGACTTGGTCATTCTACCAAGAAGACAGAACTCACAGGTTGGAAGTGATTCACAATCACTAACTTCGAAGATTCTTTTTTGAGTCAACCTGTTTATTCTATTCTTGTTTATATGACCTAGCCTCCAATGCCATAAGTAGATATCTGACACACTATCTAATCTAGGATGCTTGCCAGTAGAATAGACTCTTATCAGGCTTGATCTTTTTGGTCTGGCTCTGCACTGATGTCCCAGCTTGAACTTGCACCTTCTTCACTTTCTTCTTCTTGTTCTTCTTCTCTTTCTTAAAGGGTCGAGAACCAGAAGATGAACCTCCCACAAAGTTCACCGACTCCTTGAGGAGTTGGTGATCCTTCTCAAAGTTCTGAAGCAACCCCAATAACCCGTGGTAGTTTACTTCAGGCTTTGTCATTCTATAATGAGTGAGGAATGGGAGATAAGACTTGGGCAGCGAGTTCAGTATTGCATCTTTCCTAAGCTGCTCATGCAAGGGAAAGCCGAGCTTGGTCAATCGTTCCATCAGCTCGATCATGTATAATACATGATCAGTGATAGAGGCACCATCCTGCATTTTGGCGTTAAAGATGGCACAACTAGTCTTGTGCCTCTCCACATCATCGGGTGTGCCAAAGGCATCCTCCAACACTTGAAGCATGTCCTTTGGCTAAGCCATCTCGAATCTGTGACTGAACTCGTTGCTCATGGCAGCCAGCATGATACAGTGCACCATGGTCCGGTCACTGAGCCACTTTTGGTAAGTGTCTCTGACTGTTCCACGTGTATTGACAGCTGGCTCCTCAGGTGCAGGATCCATTATCACATATAGGATCCATTCATGCTCCAGGACTATCTTCAACTTTTGGTACCAGCTACCGAAGTTGGATCCCACCAACTTATCATTGTCCAACAATGATCGGAGCGATAGGGAAGTGGCCATATTTGCACAAAGGAGAACCATAACCTAATTAGTAATTGATTCATTAAACCTAAAGATTTGGACTTTAATCAAAAAGTTTCTCTCACTATTTTATTCGAATTGGTAGCCTCTACCTCCAATTCAAGGAATTATCCTAATTTCTTAGTGGGTACTAGAATCCACTTAGACTGCACACAAGCCCAACTTTGGTTGGCCAACCCATGTACATCTAAGGGTTGGTTCATAACCAATTGTTTCTCTAAATAATTTCTAGTAATTTTAATTTTGCCCCAGAAACCTAATCAGTAGGCTTTGGCCTCCACTGTAAGGATCCGGTTAGGTCCAACCATTAACATGATCATACTTTGTGTATCTAACCAACGAATGATTAAGCCCAACTTTGGTTGGCTCACCTAATCACCATTAGAGAGACACTTGGAAGTCGTCATATGATGAGTGATAATTTCATTAGTCAACAAGCATCAGGCCTTTGGGTCTGCAATGATTATTGAGTTAATGGACTCATTATCAAACACCTTAATGAGAGGCTATGACTCAGTTATCTCCATAACTTTGTCATTTTAAGGACCTAATAATTTTAAAAGATTTAAATGATTTAGAGGATGAGGTCAGATGAACCAGCTTATCATGATCCTCCCACTGGCTTCACCAAGTCAGCTTAAGGGAGACCATTAAAAGGGCTGGTCTAGGAGCACATAAATCAGTCACACTGATTTACCTAGCTGACATGGGTCAGCTCGATTAGTCAAGTGACCCGATCAAAACATAATTTCACCAAGAGGCCAGGTAAGTTCGATCAGTGGGAGGGTCGGCCAAAGCTTGCCTTAGATACCATCAGAAATAGCCAGGTAAGCGGGCTCCCAATTAGAAACCACCGGTCTGGTTTACCTTAGATACCAATTGGTTTAATTAGTTTTGATTAGATCAACCTAATAGTTCATGCTAGATCGCTTAGCCAAGAATCAAGTCCATTTGGTTCTCGTTAAAGATATGGACTTGACCAACTACAACTATTATAATTGATCTAGAGAATCCTTGACCTAATCTAAGACAATAATTGATTAGATTTAGTCAATTCTCTAATTAAGTCCATCTTTAATCTAACCATAGGTCTAACCCAATTAATGGACCTAATTTCCACTAACCCATTAACCCAATGTGTTATGGTTTGTGTCTTAGGTTCTTCAATTCACAATCCTAGAACCTAATCAAACAACTTCTTAATTCTTAATTAAGTTTTGGGCTGAGGGTTGGGTTCGGCTTTTCAAAAAATAATTTTCATATTTATAAAATAATTTTATAATATAATTCTACCAACCATATTATATGTTTGATTTATAATCAAGATACAAGTGAAATAAACATAAAACTACTTTAGATCTAATCTAAACAGGTTCATGTAATTGAAACAATTTCAACTTTAAATAATTTATTTGCACAAAAATTATTAACAAAGAGATTTTATTTTAGATTTAAATATTTTTTAAATCTAATAAATCATAAATTTAATCTAGATCATATCTAACAAATTTATGATTAAAGATAGATCTACACAAACTAGGACAACCTTTGCACTGTAAGGGGTAACCTTACAGCAGGACAACCTTGCAGTTCGTGATTGATCTAAAATTTTAATTTTAGATTTAATAATCAGATTATAAATTAAATTTAATCTAAAAAATAATCTAAGCATGTATAAATAATCATGTAATAAAGAACCTAGGCTCTGATACCAATTGAAGGAACCAGATCTAGGGTTGCAGGATTAGATCTTGAAACTTTTTCAAGATCATGCAGCGGAAGACTAAAATAAATCAAAATTTATTTTTTAAAACTAGAGAATCTCAAGATCTAAGATCCTATTACATGATTATTACATAGTATTAAATTAAAAATTAAAATATATATAGAGGATGAACTACATGTTGATCATATCAACATGTTTCTATACTACATCTAATGTATGTATTAAACAATAGATCAGATCTATTACCTTGCAAGTTAGATGTTCTAATCTCACTGATCTGGGTTTGAAGATGATATTGCAAGCCGCACATGCGTCCGGCCTCTAAGAGTCATCCACACGAGCTCACGAATCTCGATCAGAAGTCCTGCTTCAGAAAATCAGCACAGTATGCTAGTACTGCGCTGATCCTTCTTTGATGGTTGATCAGGTACCTCCTTCTTCTTGATTTGGACTCTTCCAAAGATGAAAAGTAGGAGGAGGAGTTTCAAATCTAAGACGCTCTCAGAAAACTCAAGATAGAGGAAGGGAAGAGATGAAAATAAACAACCCTAGAAGAAGACCCTCTTCTTCTTCTCGTTTCTCTCTCTAGATACCCTATCTTGTGTCTATTATATCTCCATGACCCAAAGGTCTTTCTCTCTAATTTTTGGATGACCCAAAGGTCTCTCAAATCTATATCTTTTTTAAAAATTTTATGAAGAAACTTATTTTATACAGAGAGATATGATAGAGTCCTTGTCTAGGTCAAATACCTAGTCAAGGCTTATCCAAACATGGCAAGATAAGGGGCGCCCAACTCTTGAGCACCTCCTCCTTATTTTTATGCATGGATCACTAGCAAAGGGTACACAATGTATATCCTAAAATCTACAAAAATTCCAAAAAAAATTTAGATAAATTCGGTGCAAAATTGAAAGAGTTTTGGATTTCTAAAACTCTATCTCATAGAATTCAAAATCCAAACTTATTCCTCTTTGATTTGATCCAAACCACCTTCCATGTAAGAAAGAAGAGAGGAAACCTTTTGTGAACGTGGGAGAGACCTGGGAGAGGGCTTTTGTCGCACAAAATAAGAGGAGATTGGCGTTGAATGAGAGAGAGGGCATGGGGAAGGCTTATGTGGCGCAAGGTGGAATCCTAGTCTTACTAGGATTCTATCTTATGACTTGTTTTAATTTGGTTTCTCAAACTAAATCAAACCAAAATTAGATCAACCCAATTAAAATAGATCTTAACCCAATTAAGAATCTAATTTAATCAGATTAAATTAGATTTAAATCTAATTTAATTTTTTAATCAAATTAGAAATTAGATTGACCCAAGTCCTAGTTGAACTAGGACTAGTTTTTTCTTGCACTTGGCTTATCCAATAAATCAATTGGACTTGATCCAATCAAGTCCAAACTAAATATAATTAAATTATATTTAATTAGACTTAATCTCTGCCCATTGGCTTAATCAAATTAAGTCAATTAGCAATCGAATTGCTAATCGATCCTCCTGCAACACTTGCACTGGGTTAAATGTCAATCGTATTGATCATTTAACCCTAGAACGATTCTTAATTGTTGATCAACCATCCGATCGGATCATAAACTCTAATGTGTGTGACCTCATATATCCGAACCTAAGCTGGTAGTATAAGAATAAATTTTTATACCAATCAAAGTGACCATCTAGCAATGGTACCCGACGACCGGATAGGTCGAATGTGTAGAACAACATCCTTAGAACCCATGCAGATATAGTTTTCATATAATTCATCTCCTTGACCAAAATGATCATAGGACATCTCAGAGTTCAACTATCAACTCTGATCAGGTTGTCCATATTGTATTTTAAAATATCAAATTCATCTGATGGATTATCCTGGCCAAGGTTTTGCTAAATTGAAATACAGCGACTCATTCTTCTCCAACTCTTGGAGTGGTCAATCTCATCTCGATCACACTCTGACTTTGCAAGTACTTGACTGTGCCCAAAAGCCTTCCGTCCCTGAATTAGAAATTCAATTAGTCCAGTACCAAAGCATAGTGAGTTGCTTGCAAATCATTGAGGCAATCATAGGTCTAAGGGACACTTATACCTATATCCCATCAGAGACATTCTCGACAGCAGAATACTCTGGAGTTGGTCACGTTCCATGATGATGTACCAGTACATCTCACCTGTATGCCATACCATTATCTCCACACTTTTTGGTTAAGAGGACAACCAACCCATATGGCCTACAGCGACCTATGGTCGATAGAAGCTGTCGTCCTTATTAATAGCCTATCATTTGGTCGTGAACAGTTTTAAGGACTAATCGATAAATTCTCTCTTTATCGAATCTAAATAGTCCTAAGGACTTCATCATAACAACAGAGTTCATTAGAAGATGAAAGCTTATGATGAAAATGCCAAATATATTTTATTTATTAACAAATCAATTACAATACTTGGTTGCTCAACCGTCAACAGCTTGACGATTGGATTTTTGGGACACATTTCCCAACACAATAATCTTATGCACTCTATTTGTCTTTCATCTTTAGTCGAATCCTCTTTTGATTGGATAATGTAAGCCTCAATAGGGTCCTCAAACCTATTTTCTATGAAATACTCATGAACTAATTTATCAATATCATCAATTCAAAAATAAGTTTGATTATTATTGGGATGTATAATAGCCTTAAAAATATTAAAGGTAACTTGTTCGTCTTGGACTCTAAGAATCAATTTTTCTTATTGAATATCTATTAAAGCTCCTCCAGTAGCTAAAAAGGATTTCCCTAAGATAAGGGATACCTTATAATCTTCTTCCATGTTAAGAACAATAAAATCAATAGGAAAAATAAACTTGTTTACCTTTACCAAGACATCCTCAACTATATCTCTTGGATACTTGATGGATCTATTGGCTAGCTGAAGAGTAATGGTAGTTGGCTGTGGTTCTGTTAATCTCAGCTTCCTAAAAATAGAAAAAAGACATGAGATTAATACTTGTTCCTAAATCACATAAAACCTTATCAAAACTACAATCACCAATAATGCAAGGGATAGTGAAACTCCCTAGATCCTTTAATTTCTATGGCAATTGGTTTTAAAGTATTGTGGAGCATTCTTCATTCAAATTTACTATCTCATGCTCCTTCAATTTCTTTTTATTAGATAGAATTTCTTTTAGAAACTTAGTATACCTAGGCACTAGAGTGATAGCATCCATAAAAGAAATATTAATATGTAAATTCTTTAAAATATTAAAAAAGTTAAAGAATTGCTTATTTGGATGTTGTATTTGTCTCTCAGAGAATGGTAGTGGCGTCACATAGGATTTCACATTCGGATTAGCAAATTTTATGCCCGAGGACCACCCATCTGCTGGTTGTTTAGGTGATCGAGGAACTTTAGTTGGCTATTTCTCATTGTTACTTGGCTCCTTGTTCATGGTTTCCTCCTCAATCTCTTCTCTTTGATGAGGCTCCTTCAGCTCTTTACCACTTCTCATGTGATAGCATTGATTGGTTCCCTTGGATTGATCTCAGTGTTGCTAGGCAAGGATCCTTGTGGTCTCTCGGAGATCATCTTAGCTATTTGATCCACTTGCATCTCCAAGTTCCAAATGGCTACTGCTTGATCTTGTCTGAGCATAGTCTCCAAATTTCACATGGCTGCTTCTTGATTTTCCATGAATTTGGTCTTCAAGTTTGTCATGGTTGCTTCTTGGTTTTGCATGAATTTAACCATCAACTCCTTCATGTCAGGCTTCTCCTCAGGTACTTGGAATTTTGAGGGTGGTTGCTATGATGTAGATTTGTTGCTCCACGAGAACTTCGGATGCTGCCTCCACCCTTAATTGTAGGTGTTAGAGTAAGAATTGTTCTGCTGCAGTCTGAAAAAACTACTAAGATAGTTAGCTATATTCGAGGCTTTAGCAAAGGGATTACCTGTTCGGTAGTTGCTTGTATCATATCCTTTGCCATACAATTCACAAGTAATGCTCTACACATGCATAGCTGCTCCCTTCATATTGTTGAATTCAATCGGAAGAGCTGCAATCTTAGCTGATAAGGCTGGAATGCTGTCTACTCTATGTACAGCTACTGATCTTCTTAGCATCATTCGATCTGTTTGCCACTGATAACTATTTGATGCCATCTCATCAATTAGATCAAAGGCTTCCTCTTCGGTTTTTCGATTAATGGTACCTCCTGCAGCTACATCAATCATAGAATGATTAGTAGGAGATAAATTATTATAAAAAGTTTGTACCTAAAGCCAAACGGATAATTGATGATGTGGACATCTCCTTAGCAGCTCCTTAAAATACTTTCAAGCCTCATATAGTAACTCCATCTCCATCCACACAAAAGAAGTAATATCATTATGCATCTTTGCAGTCTTAAAAGGTAAAAAATACTTAGTCAAAGATTTTTGAGCTAAAGTGTCCCATGTGGTGATAGAACCTGCAAGAAGAGAATGAAGCCAACTTTTAGCCTTATCACATAAAGAAAAAGAAAATAATCTCAATCTAATGGCATCATCTGACACTCCATTAATTTTAAAAGCATCACAAAGTTCAAAAAAATTAGAAATATGGGCATTCAGATCATGCTGAATGTGTCTACTAAATTGGACAGTTGTCTGAATCATCTGGATCATCGTCGATTTTATCTCAAAATTATTTGCTCATATGGGCGGTCTCCTAATGCTTAAAACTGCATCGGCTACCGATAGTATGATATAATCATTTAACGAGTGATGTGCTGCCTGAATAGCCTTTTGTCATTCTTTAACTGCTATATCTAGTCCTGGATTGACATTGTTAGGATCTTTGGTTGCCATGTTTTTTTCTTGAGCGTGATTTAATTTATAGATTGTCCTCTTTATTTCTAGATCAAGTAGCACCAAGTCACTATGTCCAGCGTGTGTCATGCACTGAACACTCACCTACAAATAAAATAAAAATAAAAATCAAACTTAAAAAATAAAATTTTAAAGTAAAGCAAGGATTGCAATTTCAATATTGTTTTAGACACAATCCCCAACAACAGCATCAAAAACTTGATGCATGCAAATCTATCGCAATTGCAAGTATATCAGTCAATCAAATAATATAGCGTATAAGTAGAGTATAGTCCCATAAGGATTGAAAAATAAGTACCAAAAAGTATTTTCCTAAACTTTATTTAGAAAATTGATTAATAAAAAAATAGAAAAAAATAAATAATTAATTAAAAATTGCAAGAGAACAAAAAGGATGTGATTTTTAGGATTGAAACCAAGATTAGAGAAATACTAAGGCAATCGATTCACCAACTCAATTAATATAATATTCAAATAATCATGCAAACTAGATCAATTTTTGTTTCATGTGATGGTGGAGTTTTCTAAGATATTCACTATCCTTTGGTGCAGATGTAGTAAAACTATCACACTTATTAAGTATCTTTTGGTCCAAGCGTAATTTAAATAAGCAATGATGCATTAATTTCCATGAAATCCTATAATTAAAATATGCTACATCCAAAGCATACTAAAATTACTGCACATATAGAAATCTTAATCCGATTCAAATACAAGGTATACAAATCAAAAAGCATTGACATGGAAGTACTTGGTCCATATCATCTATGCCCATGAAAATAATTAGAAGATGGCCAGCAATCTAAAAGCATTAAGAATAGATTTGCATACTCCTCATGAGCAAAAATAATTCTAGAATTCAATCTTGGTCGGCCAAAAGGTGAGAGAATATCAAAAAATATAGCTAAGTGCACCAAATCAAGTTTGGTTCAGATTTGGATTCTATTCGAATCCAATTCGAACCCGATTCAAACCAAATTCGAAAAGGCTGCTAACCCTAATCTATTTAGGATTTAGATCCAGATCCAATTTGAATAATTAATCCAATTTAGTCTTAATAAAATTAGGTCTAATTAAATTAGATCTGATCTAAAATAACTAGGACTCGAATCCAATCTCTCAAATTTTTTTGGATCATAGATTCGATCAAATTTATCTCCAGAATCAAACTTGTGCCTCATGTGCAGTGCTAGCTGAACATAGTCAGTATTTAATTCTGTATATTCCATAACTTAATTCTTAATTAAGTAAATCTTTATGTTCAATCAAGTCTCATACTTCAAAATTGAACACATAGATGTTAGATCAATTTTTTTCTATGTTGTTTGACTTTGTATGTGACCCATAGGTTCGAGCACTAAGCCAATAGTATAGAAATCCCTTCCTATACTAATCAAAGTAACCATCTAGCAATGATACCCAATATCCAAATAGATCAAATATTTACAAAGCAACATTCAAGAATCTCGACATATGGTTACCTCATAATTCATGCCTTAGGCCCTCATGCTCAAGATGATTTACAATTAAACTATCAACCCTGAATTAGTCATCCACATTGTATTTCAATCTTTTTCAAATCTTATGATAGATCACATGGATTCTCCTGGTCAAGATTTTATTGGAATGAGATACAGTGATGCATTAACTGTTGTAATCCAAAAGGGTCAATCCCATCTTGACTCGCACATCGACCTCACAAGTACTTGACTATATTCAGTAGTCTTTCATCACTGTATTAGAAATACAAGTAGTCCAGCATCAAAGCACAGTAAGTTGCTTGCAAGTCACTATGGTGATCTCAGATTGGAGGGACACTTATACCCATATCCTTCGCGAGCTACTCTTGATAGCAGTGCGCTCCATAAGTGAGTCACTGTTCGACGATGATGTGCTCTTACATCTCATCTGTATGCCATATCAATATCTCCATACTTTTTGATTGAGAGGACAACTAACCTATATGGCGCACAATGATCTATACTTGATAAACATTATTATTCTTGTTAATAATGTATCATTCAATCATGAACAAATTTAAGAACTATTCGATAAATCCTCCTTTATCGATTATATTATAGTTCTAAAGACTTCATCATAACACAAGAGTTCAAAGAAAGATACACTTTTATGATGAACTTGTTAAAATAATTTTTATTTATTAATAATTTATATATAAATTATAAAAAATACAATCATCTACAGATAGACAATTGACTTTAGGACACATTTTCTAACAGTCCTACCCCCTCCCCAGTCCTCAGAAGGTCCGATCAGGTTGGAAAAAAAATACTCCCCCCTCTATGTACAAGGTGGGGCCTACCCCAATGGAGGCCTTTATCGAGGCCAAACTCCACTGCATTGAGAAGTATAAGGCCTCAGCAAACTTCAAGGAGGAGCTCGTCAATGCCTCCACTGCTGCCTTCATCCAGGCCTTCAATAGTTGTAAGCCCCGCTTGAGGCGCATGGTGCCAAAGTTGGATCTCAGGCACCTCTGCCCTGGCAATAGTGATGAGGAGGTAAGGAGCCTTTTCCTCGGATGAAGATTAGATCTTCATCCTTTTATGATCGGCTACCCTCCTGGTGCACTCATGGGCACCATTTATGTAAACAAATTGTAATAAAAGATGAACTTTTATCATGTGTACCTCTTCTTCTAAATGCTTTTCGACTCTTTACGTTGTATCTCGCTGAAGCCTTAAATGTTGTACTTCTACATGATGGCGATAGTAAGGTCACTGGGTGACGTCCAAATTTTGTTATCGAAATAGCTATTTGGGTACTTGAGTTCTCCTCCGTGGAGGTCGTGATTTATTTGATGAAGTTTCTTGTGGTCTTTTCTAAACTGACTTTTGGCTGTGTTCTCACCAAGTCATTTCTGTCCATCGATTTGACCTCAATCATTGTTGTCATATTATTTTTGAGATCTTTACTTGTGGAAGGTCCTAACTTGGGTCAGGATATCTCCCCATCATTGGTGCCCTATCGACTAGTACTCGAAGGTCTTAGCCCTTGAGTCAATATATCTCTGAGAGATCGATCCACCGATCTAGTCATCAAGATTCAAAGAATTATTCGAATATCATGTGGTCATGTTCGGCATAATGCCAAACACTTTTTTTAGAGGTCTCCATCGGGGTTGAGATATCTCTGAAGGATCAATACTAAAAGATAGTGTTTCCTGAGCAATTAATGCTTGTCGCTTTCAGATGATGGTAGCCTGTCGAAGATGATAGTTGGAATATTGATTCTCAGGAGGCATGGTTTTCGAGGCCTCTCCTTTGGTGACATGTGTCCCGTGGTCAGAAGGAGTAGTTGGAGTGAATCAAGTTTGGCTCTTCTATAAGTGGAGTCTCATCTGCTTGGGTTTGGAACCACAATTCTGGCTCTTTGGGTGTTCTAGGATCGTTGTCGTTCACCTTCACTTGGTGAAGCCTTTTCATGCTTCTATAGGGCCAAAGTTTGCCTCAAGGGAATTTGCTAGCGGGCGTCTTTCTTTGACATGAGAGGTGTTGGGAAGATCAGCTACTCCACCCGCTGAGTTTTATTGGCAATCATCGGGGGCTACTCTAGGATCTCACTAGCTCCATAGGAGGGTCTGGGACCTTTCTAGAGGGTAGTCCTACCCTCGAGCAAGCATATCCCTCTGGCCCCATTTGGAGATTCATCATAAAGTTGAGCATGTCCCCTTGGGCTGTAGGGCCGACATCATTGAGTCCTATGTCTTTCACTGCATTGACCTGATGTTGGCTCATGACCCGATGATCTATTGCTCCTGCCTGCTAAGATATAAATGTCTCTAAGAACCTCAAGGCAGAGCTCGATCTTTGCTATGTTGCGTGATTGTCATCATCACCATCCTAAGCTTTACTTGACTCGTCAAAAAGAATTAGCTAGTTGATCGAGGTCCCTGGAGGGTTGTCCTCTTCACTGTTGTACTCGCCCTTGACTCATGATAAGGAGCTGTTGGAAAATATGTCCCAAAAGTCAATTATCAATCTGTTGACGGTTGAGCAACCTTGTATTGTAATCAATTTGTTAATAAATAAAATATATTTTTGACATTTTCATCACAAGTTTTCATCTTCTAATGAACTCCGTTGTTGTGATGAAGTCGTTAGGACTATTTAGGTTCGATAAAGAGAAGATTTATCGATTAGTCCTTAAAACTGTTCACGACCAAATGATAGGCTGTTAATAAGAACGACAGCTTCTATCGAGCATAGATCACTATAGGCCATATGGGTTGGTTGTCCTCTTAACCAAAGAGTATGGAGATACTGATATAGCATACAGATGAGATATAAAGATACATCGTCATTGAACATGACCAACTCCAGAGCATTCTGCTGTCGAGAATGTCTCTGATGGGATATGATATAAGTATCCCTTAGACCTGAGATCGCCTCAGTGACTTGAAAGCAACTCACTGTGCTTTGGTACTGGACTAACTGAATTTTTAATTCAGTGATGGAAGGCTTCTGGGCACAATCTAGTACTTACAAAGTCAGAGTGTGATCAAGATGGGATTGACCACTCCAAGAGTTTGAGAAGATGAGTCATTGTATTTCAATTTAGCAAAACCTTGGCCAGGGTAATCCATCAGATGGATTTGATACTTTGAAATATAATGTGGATAACCTAATCAGAGTTGACAGTTGAACTCTGAGATGTCCTATGAACATTTTGGTCAAGGGGATGAATTATATGGAAACATATCCGCATGGGTTCTAAGGATGTTGTTCTACACATTCGATCTATCCGGTCGTCGGGTACCATTGCTAGATGATCACTTCGATTGGTACAGAAATTTATTCTTGTGCTACCGACTTAGGTTCGAACCTATGAGATCACACACATTAGAGTTCATGATTCGATTAGATGGTTGATCAATAATTAAGAATCGTTCTAGGGTTAAACGATCAATACGATTGACATTTAACCTAGTGCAAGTATTGCAAGAGGATCGATTAGCAATTTGATTGCTAATTAACTTAATTTGATTAAGCCAATGGACTGAGATTAAGTCTAATTGAATATGATTTAATTAAATTTGATTTAAACTTGATTAAATCAAGTCTAATTGGTTTATTGGATAAGCTAAGTGCTAGAAAAAACTAGTCCTAGTTCAAATAAGACTTGGATCAACCTAATTTTTAATTTGATTAAAAAATTAAATCAGATTTAAATCTAATTTAATCTGATTAAATTAGGCTCTTAATTAGATTAAGACCTATTTTAATTAGATTGATTTGATTTTGGTTTGATTTGATTTGAGAAACCAAATTTGAACAAGTCATAGATTGAATCCTAGTAAGACTAGGATTCCACCTTGCGCCACCTTAGCCCCCCACGCTCACTCTCTCTTATCCCACGCCCACTCTCTCTTATTTTGTATGACAAAACTCTCTCTCTTAGGTCTTCACACATGCCAAAAACTTTTCACTCTTTCTCTCTTACATGGAATGTGGTTGTGGACCAAGTCAAAGTAGGAATTAGTTTGGGTTTCAAATTCTATGAGATAGAATTTTAGGAAACCAAAACTCTTTCCTTATGGCACTGATTTTATCCAAAATTTTTCTAACATTTTTGTGGTTTTTATGGCACATATTGTGCACCCTTTGCTGGTGGTCCATGGTAGAAAAAAAAGGATGGGGCACCCAAGAGTTGGGCACCCCTTGTCTTGTCCTGTTTGGATTTTCCTTGACTAGGTATTTAACTTAGATAAAAATTTTCATATCTCTTGATTTAAGATGAATTTATTCTTGAGATTTTTATATATTATAGATCATTGAGATACCTTTGGGGCATGTAAAAATCAGGGAGAAAGAGTGTTGGGGCATGGAGATATAATAGACACAAAATAAAGTGTCTGGGTTAGAGCAAAGAGAAGAAGAAGAGGGTCTTCTTCTAGGGTTGCTGTGTTCACCTCTTCCCTTCCTCCAACTGTGAGATTTTTGAGAGTGTCTTATATCTAAAACTCCTTCTCCTACTTCTCATCTTTAGAAGAGTCCAAATCAAGAAGGAGGCATCTGATCGACCATCGAAGAAGGATCAGCATATTACTAGCGTACTGTGCTGATTTTCTGGATCAGAACTTCTGATCGTGATTCGTGGGCTCGTGTGGATGACTCTTAGAGGTCGGATGTATGTGCAGCTTGCAACATCATCCTTAAGCCTAGATCAGCAAAGTTAGAATGTCTAACTTGCAAGGTAATAGATCTGATCTATTATATTTTATATACATTAGATGTAGTATAGAAACATGTTGATATGATCAACATATAGTTCTTGCTCTTTATATTTTAATTTTTGATTTAATACCATATAATAATCATGTAATAAAATTTTAGATCTAAATTTTTTTTAATTTTATAAGATAAATTTTGATTTATTTTAGTCTTTCGCTATCTGATCTTGAAAAAATTTCAAGATCTAACACTGAAACCCTATTTCTGGTTCTTTCAATTGGTATTAGAGCCTAGGTTGTTTATTACATGATTATTTATACATGCTTAGATTATTTCTTAGATCAGATCTAATTTATAATCTGATTGTTAAATCTAAAATTAAAATTTTTAGATCAATCATGAACTGTAGGTTGTTCTGCTGTAAGCTTTACCCCTTACAATGCATAGGTTGTCCTAGTTCGTGTAGATCTATCTTTAATCATAAATTTGTTAGATATAATCTAGATTAAATTTATGATTTATTAGATTTAAAAAATATTTAAATCTAAAATAAAATCTCTTTGATAATAATTTTCATGCAAAGAACCATCATATTTTTGTTTGAAAAATTTGTGCAGTTTAAAGTTAAAATTATTTTAATTACATGAACCTATTTAGATTAGATCTAAAGTAGTTTTATGCTTATTTCACTTGCATTTTGATTATGAATCAAACATGCAACTTGGTTGGTAGAACCATATTGTAAAAATATTTTACAAACATGAAAATTATTTTCGAAAAGCCAAACCCCAACCCTCAGACCAAAACTTAATTGAGAATTAAGAAGTTGTTTGATAAGGTTCTAGGATTGTGAATTGAAGAACCTAAGACGCAAACCATAACACATTGGGTTAATGGGTTAGTGGAAATTAGGTCCATTAATTGGGTTAAACCTAAGGTTAGATTAAAGATGGACTTAATTAGAGAATTTACTAAATCTAATCAATTGTTGTCTTAGATTAGGTCAAGGATTCTTTAGATCAATTACAATAGTTATAGTTGGTCAAGTCCATGTCTTTAACGAGAACCAAATAGACTTGATTCTTGGCTAAGTGATCTAGCACGAACTATTAGGTTGATCTAATCGAAACTAATTAAACCAGTTGGTGTCTAAGGTAAATCAGACCGGTGGTTTTTAATTGGCAGCCCGCTTACCTGGCCATTTCTGATGGTGTCTAAAGCAAGCTTTGGCAGACCCTCCCATAGATCGAACTTACCTGGTCTCTTGGTGAAATTATATTTTGATCGGATAACTTGACTATTCGAGCTAACCCATGTCAGCTAGGTAAATCAGTATGATTGATTTAGGTGCTCCTAGACCAGCCCTTTTAATGGTCTCCCTTAAGCTGACTTGGTGAAGCCAGTTGGAGGATCATGATAAGCTGGTTCATCTGACCTCCTCCTCTAAATCAATTAAATCTTCTAAAATTATTAGGTCCTTAAAATTAAATAGTTATGGTGATAACTAGATCATAGCCTCTCATTAAGTGGATGATAATGGGTCCATCAGTTGGATAATTATTGGAGGCCCAAAGATCTGATGCTTATCGGCTGGTGGGATTGTCATTCATAATATGATTTCTTGACTGCATCTTTCTAAATGGTGATTAGGTTAGCTAACCAAAATTGGGCCTAATCATTCATTGGCTAGATGGGCCAAGTATGGTCATGTTAATGGTTGGACCTAACCAGACCTTTTCAGTGGAGGCCAAAGCCTACTGATTAGGGACTGGGGCAAAATTAAAATTACTAAAAATTATTTAGAAAAATAATTGATTATGAACCTACCCTTAGATGTATATGGGTTGGCCAACCAAAGTTGGGCTTGTGTGCAGTCTAAGTGGATTCTAATACCCACTAAGAAATTAGGATAATTCCTCGAATTGGTGGTAGAGGCTACCAATTCGAATAAAATAGTGGGAGAAACTTTTTGATTAAAGTTCAAATCATTAGGTTTAATGAATCAATTACTAATTAGGTTATGATTTTTCTTTGTACAGATATGGCCACTTTCCTATCGCTCCGATCATTGTTGGACAATAAAATTTGATGGGACCCAACTTCGGTAGCTGGTACCAATAGTTGAAGATAGTCTTGGAGCATGAACGGATCCTATATGTGATAAAGGATCCTACACCTGAGGAGCCAGCTGCCAATGCACATGGAATAGTCAAAGACACTTAACATAAGTGGCTCAGTGATCGGATCACGGTGCGCTGCATCATGCTGGCTGCCATGAGCAACGAGTTCAGTCGTAGATTTGAGACAGCTCAGCCAAGGGACATGCTTCAAGTGTTGGAGGATACCTTTGGCACACCCGATGATGCGGAGAGGCACAAGACTAGTTATGCCATCTTCAACGCCAAAATGCGGGATGGTGCCTCTGTCACTGATCATGTATTGTATATGATCGAGCTGATGGAGTGTTTGAGCAAGCTTGGCTTTCCCTTGCATGAGCAACTTGGGAAAGATGCAATACTGAACTCACCGCTCAAGTCTTATCTCCCATTCCTCACTCATTATAGAATGACAAAGCCTGAAGTAAACTACCACCGGTTACTGGGGTTGCTTCAGAACTTTGAGAAGGATCACAAACTCCACAAGGAGTCGGTGAACTTAGTGGGAGGTTCATCTTCTGGTTCTCGACCCTTTAAGAAAGAGAAGAAGAACAAGAAGAAAAAAGTAAAGAAGGTGCAAGTTCAGGCTGGGACATCAATGCAGGGTCAGACCAGAAAGATCAAGCCCGATAAGAGTCAAACTGAATGCTTCTTTTGCAAGAAGTGGGGGCATTGGAAGAAGAACTGTCCTCAGTACATTGCCTCTCTGGATCCGAACAAGCAGAGAAAGAAGCAAGGTGTTGCTGGAAAAGGTAGTTATATGATAACACCTTGCAATTTCTCTATTTGTGATATAACTGACTGGGTATTGGACACCGGTAGCCCTTACCATATTTGCAATTCATTGCAGGGGTTGCAGGTCAGTAGGAGATTCGAGCAAGACGAGAGGTTCCTGAATATTGGAGATGGAAGACCAGTTCCAGTTCTAGCATTAGGAATCTTGAAACTTATATTTGAGTCCCATACCGTTATTCTTAATGATTGTCATTTCTATCCCAGTTTCTTTTTAAATGTTATTTCTGTAGGCCTTCTGACCAAAAATGATTATGAAATTTTAATAAAGAAATAAATTTGTAATATCATTATGAATGATGTTACTATTTTTTGTGGACATTTGAACAATGGTGTGTATATGTTATCATAATCTGTTAACGTAGTCTATTCTACTAGCAAGCACCCTAGATTAGATAGTGTATCAGATATCTACTTATGGCACTGTAAGCTAGGTCATATAAACAAGAACAAGATAAATAGGTTGACTCAAGAGAAAATCCTCGAAGTTAGTGATTGTGAATTACTTCCAACCTGTGAGTCCTGTCTTTTTGGTAAAATGACCAAGTCACCTTTTACTGAAAAAGGTGAGAGAGCTACTGAGCTCTTGGGCCTAGTACATACTGATGTATGCAGGCCCATGAGCACAAGTGCTAGAGGTGGATATTTCTACTTCATCACTTTCATGGATGATCTATCCAGATATGGATATGTCTATCTGATGAAACATAAGTCGGATTCATTTGAAATGTTTAAGCGATTCTGAAGTGAAGTAGAAAAACAAACTGGGAAGAGTATTAAAACTCTTCGATCTGACCGAAGAGGAGAATACCTTTCTGGTGAGTTTCTCACGTATCTAGGAGAGAATGGGATTCTCTCCCAATGGACTCCTTTAGGAATACCACAGCATAATAGTGTGTCTGAAAGGAGAAATCAGACTCTGTTAGACATGATCCGATCCATGATGGGTTTTGCTAGCTTGCCGATATCATTCTAGGGATATACACTCGAATCGATCTGTTATCTGTTAAATAGGGTTTCAAGTAATTCTGTAATTAAGACTCCATATGAGATATGGACAGGACGTAAGCCAGCACTTTCACACCTTAGGGTCTGGGGGTGCCCGGCCTATATCAAACAGTTAGTTACAGATAAACTTCGACCTAGGTCTAACAAATGCACATTCATAGGGTACCCCAAAGAGATCAAAGGATATTTTTTCTATCATGCTAATGAACAAAAGATGTTCGTCAGTCTTAAGGCAACCTTTTTAGAAAAGGAGTTCCTTGGTGAAGGAACCGTTGCCTCTAAGATTGAACTTGATGAAGTTCAACAGGTAGAAGGATCGACACCAATAGCTAAACCTGAGTCGGATTTGATTAGATCAGATTTGGAGCCCAATATACCGCACCATTAGGGTGATCCGGTAGAGTACCGCATCAGCCAAATAGATACTATGATTTCTTGGTTCGGGATGGTGATCTCATCAAACTTGATGAGAACGATGAGGATCCGATCACCTATATGGTGCAATGTAGAGATCTAATTCTGAGAAATGGCTTGAAGCCATGAAATCGAAAATAGAGTCCATGAAGGTCAACGATGTATGGACATTGGTTGACCCACCTGAAGAGATTAAACCCATTGGGTGTAAATGGGTCTTCAAAAGGAAGAGGGGTGCAGACGGAAAGGTGGATACCTATAAAGCCCGTCTGGTTGCCAAGGGGTATCGTCGACATTATGGTATTGACTATAATGATATGTTTTTCCCTGTGGCAATGCTCAAATCCATTCGGATAATGCTTGCAATAGCTGTCCATCTGGATTATGAGATCTGATAGATGGATGCAAAGACAGCTTTTCTGAATGGAGAGCTAACCGAAGAGGTGTATATGATACAACTTGAGGGGTTTACATCCACAGATGAGTCCAAGGTGTCCAAGCTTCAGAGATCTATTTATGGATTGAAGCAAGCTTCTCAGAGTTGGAACATGCATTTTGATAAGGTGATCAAAATATATGGCTTCATTAAAAATAGAGAAGAGCCCTGCATCTATAAATGGGCAAATGATCCAGTTGTGGTATTCCTTGTCTTGTATGTGGATGACATTCTCTTAATCAGAAATGACATCCCTGCACTACAGGGAATAAAAGTTTGGTTGTCATCACAGTTCTCCATGAAGGACTTGGGTGAAGCATCCTACATCCTAGGGATAAAGATCTATAGGGATAGATCTAAAAGGATGCTTGGATTATCCTAGTTCATGTACATAGATACTGTGGTGAAGAGATTCAGCATGGAGAATTTCAAGAAGGGCTATCTACCGATAGGCCATAGAATTTCTCTCTCTAAGAAGGATTGTCCGACAACTCCTGAAGAGAGAGAGCATATAAGTAGAGTCCCATATGCTTTGACTGTGGGATCTATCATGTACGCCATGACATGTACAAGGTCAGATGTGGCATACTCACTAGGAGTAGTGAGTAGATACCAATCTGATCTTGGAGAAAACTACTGGAAAGTGGTTAAAGCCATCCTTAAGTATTTGAGAAATACTAAGGACCAATGGTTGGTTTATGGCGAGTCAGATCTGAAACTTGTAGGGTTCACAAATTTCAGCTTTCAATCTGACCATGATGATAGTAGAAGCATGTCAGGTTATATCTTTACTCTGAATGGTGGAGCCATCTGCTGGAAGAGTTTCTAGCAGCATACTGTGGCAGACTCTGTTTATGAGGCGAAGTATATCGCAGCATCGGATGTCGTGAAGAAAGCTGTGTGGCTGAGAAAATTTATCACCGAGCTTGGAGTAGCACCCTCCCTCGATGGTCGGTCCTGTTCTGCTGTGACAGCACTGGTGCCATAGCTCAGGCGAAGGAACCTAAAGCACACCAGCGGATGAAGCATATTTTGCGCCACTTTCACCTGGTCTGGGAGATTGTGGATCAAGGTGACGTCGACCTTTAGAAGATCAATGAAAAGAAGAACCTGGCCGACCCCTTCACTAAAGCCCTGACAATAAAGGAGTTCAACAACCACAAGTCGAAGATGGGTATTAGATACTGTGCCGAGTGGCTTTAGGATAAGTGAGAGTTGTTGGAAAATATATCTCAAAAGTCGATCGTCAACCTGTTGACGGTTGAGCAACCTTATATTATAATTATTTTATTAATAAATAAAATATATTTTTGATATTTTCATCACAAATTTTCATCTTCTAATGAACTCCGTTGTTGTGATGAAGTCCTTAGGACTATTTAGGTTCGATAAAGAGAAGATTTATCGATTAGTCCTTAAAACTGTTCATGATCAAATGATAGGCTATTAATAAGGACAACAGCTTCTATCGAGCATAGGTCACTGTAGGCCATATGGGTTGGTTATCCTCTTAATCAAAGAGTGTGAAGACACTGGTATGGTATACAGGTGAGATGTAAGGATACATCATCATTGAACGTGACCAACTCTAGAGCATTCTACTATTGAGAATGTCTCTGATGGGATATAGGTATAAGTGTCTCTTAGACCTGAGATCGTCTCAGTGACTTACAAGCAACTCACTGTGCTTTGGTACTGGACTAACTGAACTTTTAATTCAGTGATGGAAGGCTTCTGGGCATAGTCAAGTACTTGCGAAGTCAGAGTATGATCAAGATGGGATTGACCACTCCAAGAGTTGGAGAAGAATGAGTCGCTGTATTTCAATTTAGCAAAACCTTGGCCAGGATAATTCATCAGATGGATTTGATATTTTGAAATACAATATGGACAACCTGATCAGAGTTGACAGTTGAACTCTGAGGTGTCCTATGAGTATTTTGGTCAAGGAGATGAATTATATGGAAACTATATCCGCATGGGTTCTAAGGATGTTGTTCTACACATTCGACCTATCCGACCGTCGGGTACCATTGCTAGATGGTCACTTCGATTGGTATAAAAATTTATTTCTATGCTACCGGCTTAGGTTTGGACCTATGAGGTTACACACATTAGAGTTCATGATCTGATCGGATGGTTGATCAACGATTAAGAATCGTTCTAGGGTTAAACGATCAATATTATTAACATTTAACCTAGTGCAAGTATTGCAGGAGGATTGATTAGCAATTCGATTGCTAATTGGCTTAATTTGATTAAGCCAATGGGCTGAGATTATGTCTAATTGAATATGATTTAATTAGATTTAGTTTGGACTTGATTGGATCAAGTTCAATTGATTTATTGGATAAGCCAAGTGCAAGGAAAAACTAGTCCTAGTTCAAATAGGACTTGAGTCAACCTAATTTCTAATTTGATTAAAAAATTAAATCAGATTTAAATCTAATTTAATCTGATTAAATTAAGCTCTTAATTGGGTTAAGACCTATTTTAATTAGGTTGATTTGGTTTTGGTTTGATTTGATTTGAGAAATCAAATTTGAACAAGTCATACATTGAATCCTAGTAAGACTAGGATTCCACCTTGCACCACCTTAGCCCCCCACGCCCACTCTCTCTTATCCCATGCCCACTCTCTCTTATTTTGTGTGACAAAACTCTCTCTCCCAAGTCTTCATGTACGTCCAAAACTTTTCACTCTTTCTTTCTTACATGGAATGTAGTTGTGGACCAAGTCAAAGTAGGAATTAGTTTAGATTTCAACTTCTATGAGATAGAATTTTAGGAAATCAAAACTCTTTCCTTGTGGTACTGATTTTACCAAGATTTTTTTTGGATTTTTTGTGATTTTTATGGAACATATTGTGCACCCTTTGCTGGTGGTCCATGGGAGAAAAAAAAGGAGGGGGCGCCCAACAGTTGGGCACCCCTTGTCTTACCCTGCTTGGATTTTCCTTGACTAGGTATTTGATCTAGATAAGAATTCTTCATATCTCTTGATTTAAGATGAATTTCTTCTTGAAATTTTTATAGATTATAGAACATTGAGAGACCTTTGGGGTGTGTGAAAATCTAGAAGAAAGAGTGTTGGGGTGTGGAGATATAAGTGACAGAAAATAAAATATCCGGGTTAGAGCAAAGAGAAGAAGAAGAGGATCTTCTTCTAGGGTTGCTGTGTTCACCTCTTCCCTTACTCTATCTGTGAGTTTTCTGAGAGTATCTCACATCTAAAACTTCTTCTCCTATTTTTCATCTTTGGAAGAGTCCAAACCAAGAAGGAGGCATCTGATCGACCATTGAAGAAGGATCAGCACGGTACTAGCATACTGTGTTGATTTTCTGGACCAGAACTTCTGATCGTGATTCGTGAGCTTGTGTGGATGACTCTTAGAGGTCGGATGCATGTGCGGCTTGCAACATCATCCTCAAGCCCGGATCAGCAAAGTTAGAATGTCTAACTTGCAAGGTAATAGATCTGATCTATTATATTTTACATACATTAGATGTAATATAGAAACATGTTGATATGATCAACATATAGTTCTTACTCTTTATATTTTAATTTTTGATTTAATGCCATGTAATAATCATGTAATAGGATCTTAGATTTAGGAATTCTCTAGTTTTATAAGATAAATTTTAATTTATTTTAGTCTTCCACTGTCTGATCTTGAAAAAATTTCAAGATCTAACCCTGAAACCCTAGATCTGGTTCCTTCAAGAGCATCGAGTGAGTCGATGTCAATGCGGCTTGCACTCGACTCGCTCGCAGGCGAGGAGTGCTGCAAGGCTGACGTCAACACGTCTTGTGCTTGACTTGCTCATAGGTGAGGAGTACCATTGGGGCCAATGTCAACATAGCCTATGCTCGACTCATTCGTAGGCAAGGAGCACTGTTGAGTCGATGTTGACACATCCTGTGCTCAACTTACCTATAGGCAAGGAGTATCATTGGGGCTGATGTCAATGTGTCCTACGCTCGACTCACTCGCAGGTGAGGAGCACTGCTGGGCCGATGTAGACACATCCTGCCCTCGACTTATCTATAGGTAAGGAGCATTGTCAAGGCCGAATGGGGTCCTTGGAGGGTTGTGCCCTTTGGTATAATCCGACCCTTTTAACTTTATCCAAAATAGGGATTCGTGGAAGGTTGATTTTGTTAATGAAGATTAGTAGTTACAAGTCTTACTAGTGGTACATTTGGAGGCTCTTGGCATTCCATGTCTGAAGGATGGAAGCGGTGTTAACCCAATTCTCCACCCTCTGGCTGCTTTCAAGGCTCGAGATCATGTTGATGATGCCAACCATTGGGCAGTTATTGTTATTGTCCTCATCAAGCTGATGCTGGGATGGTTTTTTGGGAGTTCGGCTCCACTGCTCTCTAACATACTTTTTGAGGTAGCCTTAATGGATGAGAACCTCGATCTCATCCTTTAGCTGAAGGTACTCCTTGGTGTCATAACCATGGTCATAGTAGAAGCAGCAGTACTTTCTTTTGTTTCACTGGATTGATGGGATCTTCATCGATGGAGGTCGGTGAAGGTACTCCTTGCTCTCGATCTCCATGAGGATCTGGGCTCGAGGGGCGGTCAATGGGACATAATAGCTATTATGGCACCGAGATAGACTTCTTACCTTTGGTGCTTTCAATGGTTGGAAAGATTCAACTTCAACCTGGGTTGGGTGTGTATCCTCCCATGTATGTTTCTTTTTATTGGAGGTCCAACCTTCCCCCATCGACATGCAATCAGGCCCTTTTCGGCTCGCATGTGCTTGTGGGCTTAGGCTAAGAGGTCGGCATAGTCTCTTGGATACATCTTGTTGAGGGAGTAGATAAGGCATTCATTGTAGAGGCCTCTCTTCAACGCCGACATAGCAACACCTTCATTCAGATTGCACACTTCCAGCGTGGCTGTATTGAAACGCATCATATAATTGTACAGAGCTTCTCTCTCTTCCTGATGGAGGGAGAAGAGGCTGTCTGAAGGCTTTGGTTGGACCCGATTGTTATCGAAGTGAGAAACGAATTAGTGTTTGAGTTGCTCGAAGGTGAAATGGACTTCGATTGGAGTCCAATGTACCAAGTCTGCATCGCCTTCTTCAGGGTTGCAGGGAAGGTAACGTAGAGAAGGGCATCTGTGGTGGCCTAGAGCATCATGAAGATCTTGTAGCCCTCTATATGGTCGAGGGGGTAAGTGGAGCCATCATATAGTTCCACTATCGGCCTTTTGAACAACTCAAGATTAGTTCTTGAAGGATGGAGCAGACAAAGGGTGGTTAGGAACTGAAGTTGAAGACATCATCATTCCCTCCACCACCCTCGGACCTCGATGAGTCGGTGCTTGATCTCGTAGATCTTTCGCTTAAGATCTTTTTCCCGATGAGATTGCCTTGGCTAGAGGGAGTAACCTGGCATCGAGTCCCCATTAGAAGTAGGAGATCATCAGCATTGTCGGCCATATGTGGACCCATGGTGGGAGAACGGTCATTGATCGGGGGAGGCCGATCGATGTGTCTTCCATAGAAGATTCTCCAAAACTAGACATTGGTCTCGGCGACTATGCCGAGATGGCACCACCTGAAGAGCAAGCTGGGGCAGCTACCATTGCTCTATCATGTGCTGAAGGTGCTCGATTGCATTTGTTAGCACCTGGACCTGGCAGAGTAGGTCATCGAATCACTGGGATTCTGCCATCATGGATAGCTACTCTAGCTATATCAAACTATGTAAGGCGGATGATCGAGAGGTTCCCCCAAACCTCATCAGGTCGACGGTCATCGAGAAGTAGAGGAGCGATGCGGCAAACTCTCCCTCTTAAGTTGGGTTACTGGCCCTTCTTCTAGTATCAATCTGTTACGTCAAAGCTTTAAAGGTGCTGATGTGGCCGAAGATAGAAGGCGATCTAGATACTAGGACACCAGACGAACCTGCAAAGGAAGCCTGCTCACATAGGAGGTGGGGTCTTCAATGGGGGACCCTTCGATGGCTAAGTCAGTCGGAGCTTAAGCATAGATAGGGAGAGTATGGGAGCTGAGAATGGCATGGATTGGCCTACTTGAGTTTATCCGAGGGTCTCTTTATTACCTTCTTATATAAAGAGGTGCTGGAGGTTGTTATGCATAGACCGTAGGCCATCAGACCTGAGCTTGTAGGTGGTTAGTTGTGGATTTTTGCTATGCCCACATGGCCACATTTCAAGAGTTTATTAGGAAATTCTAATGGATTGTCCATGTGGCCCAATGAGTCAGTGGATTGGGGTCGGCTTGTGGCTGAGGTGCCATCCTGATAAGATCTATTTCTGTATGGACTATGGGATTTTGACATTAGTGATCGATGGAATCCCAACCCAGAGGTCGGTGTTGGTTATAGACTTCATTCCTGCTGACGATGAGATGTCAATCCGAAGATTGAAAGAATCCCAACCTAGTGGTTGGCTAGTGGTTGATCCAAAGATCGGTGAGCATTCGAGGAGGTGTGATCATTTCATCTTAGCTTCCTTTGGCCGATCTGATGGTGCTCGTTGTCATTGATTCAAAATTTTTGAAGATGAGTTATGAGATCCATGACTGAGATGGCTCGAACTCACAATACGCATCATCGTGAAGTCAAGCTTGAAGGATTAGGAAATGAAGTTGATGAGATAAAGCAGGTGTCTAAATTCACAATTCAAAAAAAAAACTTCCTATGACGTATGGGAATATTTTTTGAAAGATTCTCATCTCCCTAAAATTTTGGTCCATATCCTCTTCATTATTTCGTTGGCTTCTCATCCCTTTTAACCAACTCCAATGATCACAAAAAGCCAAAATCTTGGTCCATGCCGGCTTAGATATTAGTGGCACACCAAGCGT
The DNA here is from genome assembly GCF_000442705.2 of Elaeis guineensis. Taxonomy (NCBI): domain Eukaryota; kingdom Viridiplantae; phylum Streptophyta; class Magnoliopsida; order Arecales; family Arecaceae; genus Elaeis; species Elaeis guineensis. Next base: position 43,995,755 of record NC_026007.2, on the reverse strand, counting down.
TTGGCATATGCCTTTCAATCTTGTCAGCCAACAAGGTTTACAGAATGCTTTTCTAGTTGGGCAATGACTAGTTCTCTACCAATCTGGTTAAAAGCTTTGCACATGCCTTTCATGCTTGTCAACCAATGAGGCTGAAAGAATGCTTATCTTGTTGGGCACTGTTGAAAATCCTCGTAAGATGAATTTTCATTAATTATAGATCATTTTTTTTTGATTTATTATAAAATATAGACTAAATTATGAATGATTAAATAATTTATAATTATTTATGATCATATTATTTTAGATTTTATTATCTTAGTCATGTGATGTAGCAGATATCAGTATAGACCTGACTCGGTTAATGGACTATGCGATAGATAGACCCACTAAAATTATTAACGAGGCTAGATCCTCACTTCATTTCTATATACATCCGTATGTTATAAACCTAGGGCAAAAAAGATATCTGCATTCCTAGGACGAACCTATCCCATTGAGGAGATACGCATAAGGTGGAGACGAAGAGGAAAATCTATACTATTTTTGATCTCTTGTTCTATAGGGCGTTCCAATAGAGATCATCAATGGCTGCTCAGAGATCTCAAGATATGATTTACTGATGATTATTATTTTTATACTTTGAGGATTTATTGTTGAATAATTTATTTTATCTTCTAATCTTCTACATGAGATTCATGGAAAAAATTTTGACAATTGGTATCAGAGCCTGGATTTTGTATAAGTTTAGAATTAAAATTAACAATTTTGTAGAGGATTAGAATAAAATGTAATCTATTTAGTTCAATCAAATAAAAAAAATAAAAAAAGGAAAAAATTTGATAAAGGGCTGTTGGGTTCTTCACTGTCATGCCCACTTCTTTCCGCGGCCTGATTGTAGGCGGCCGTCTGGCAGGCAGCATTGTCTGGGTAGTCAGGCAGCGATCGGGATGAGGTGGCAGTGAGAGGCCGGTGATCCCCATCTGAATCTAGAGATCCAAACACAAAAAAAAGGGGAACATGAGGGGCGGCAATTTTCGCCGTCGTGCCCTCCTCGTCCTCCCTATGGTGACTGCAGGTTACCGTCCAAGCGGGCGACGGCGACCTCGACAGGCAGTGATGCCAGGTGTAAGCCCTCCTTTTTCTCCCATCAAAGATTGAACAAAAAAAAAACAAGGGGCTTTGGGAACCATTGGCTTCCATCCCTACAAGCAGTGAGCGGTGGAGACGAGCTGGCGACCGGTGGAGGTGGGCGGAGTGGGGCTCGCAGTCTACCTATTCAGGCTTCCCATCAATCGTCGAACTGGGATTAGGAGAAGGGGAGTGCCGATTCTTGGCACCCCTTCCCACTGCTCGATCCCAAGGGAGAAGAGAACTAATGGGTTCTGGTTATGGTTTTCACCCAAAATCCAAGCTGGTTAGCTGTTTAATATTATGTGGCACTTTTGAATTTTAGTCCCTGTAGGATGCATTATTTGATTTCAGTCCCATAAAGGTTTATTACATAATTATGTTATGATCCATGCAATATGGTTTAATTGCATGAAGGCTATTGAATTTGTTGTTATAAATTTTGTATTCTCACATTTGGTTTGAATAATGATATATTTTGTATTGATCCCTAATTTAAAGAGTTGTGGGTTTTAATGTGCGGTGACAATTCATTGAGATTTACAGGATCTCTCTGTTTGATATTTCAGAGAATTAGATATGTTATTTTTTTTGGTAAATTCTGTTGTGGGTGCATCAAGTTGTACTAATGGATTCACAGGTATAATCTCTGATTTGAAGATTTATGAATTTTATTGGTTGGTGACTGCTACAAGAGCAAAGATGAAGGAGGAGAAAAGAAAAGCCAAGGAAACGAAGCTGAGTTCCATGGCTGGTATTAGATGAGCTCTAGCTAGTTTTTCTGACGATTCGTTAATATTGGAGTGGTGGCTACGGAAGTCTATATAAATAGGAGCATGCAGAGTTGCTCGCCAAGAGACTAGAGCGGTTTTAATTGAGTGTAGGAGTGAGTGAAAGGGCACAAAAGTAGTCCGTCAAGTATAATTTTAGAAATCACATCAGTGAAAAGTCGTATTTCCGTTGCTCCTTTTGAATTGAAAAATTCTGGAATAGACTTAACTGACTAAGCTAATGGAAAAAATACCACAGCAGTATTTTGAGGGGATAAGGCAGATGTATTGAGATGGTTGCAGCTGCCATAGTATTTTCTCACTAGCTTAGGGTGCGTTTGATTAGCCTTAAAAAAGCCCTTTTTTATTTTTTTTTTATTTTTAAAAAATAAAAATAAAAAAATTGCATTTGATAACAATCCAAAAAGTAAAAAGTGAAAATTAAAAAATTAAAAATATTTACTTTATGTGGAAAGCAAATTTTTTTTGCTTTATAAAATTTGCTTTTGCTTCTTCCCGACTTATCTCGACTCGCCCTGACTTCTCCAACTCCAATGCCACCCTCCAGTCTACCGCCAACCCCCTTCTTTCCTCTATCAATGCCTACTTAGAAGCTCATGCCGTCGCCGGCAACCTCTCCACGGCCCTCACCACCCACCTATGCGTCCACCTCCTGGACCTCCTCGCCCGCGCCAACACCCACCTCACCACCGACGACCTCTACCTCGCCCTCCGCATCGTCGATGCCATCGAGCGTGACTTCCTCGATGCCTCCCCCCATCCCACCATTCATCGTATGCTCCTCCAGCTCATCCCTACCGTCCATGCCCATGCTGGGTGCAAGATCTCCAAGGAGTTCTTCGATTGGATGGTCCAGATCCACATTGCCAACCACCACCTCGGCTAGATCACCATCGGCTGCACCTCCGCCTCTTGCCAGTGAGAGGAGGAGCTCCGCATCAAGCAACACCAGGCCGAGGAATAGTCCCGTCTCTCGCTCCGTGAAGCCAATTTGTCTCCATCTACATACTCCCTTGAAGACGACGATGATTCCGATGACTTTGCAGCCATCTCCCTAACCACAATAAATCGGTAATCTTTTTTTAAGAAGCATACCATGCATTCTCACCATTTGATGAAATGCCTAACTAACTCTATTTGTTAGTTAGTAGTAACAACAAGTAGAATTATTTATTTGTAGCAACTAGTTACCAAACATACTTTTTATTTTTTTGCTTTTATTTTGGAGTTTAAAAATCAAAAAAATAAAAAATACTTTTTAGAAAGCAAAAATCACAAATCAAAAAGTGTAAACAAATGCACCCTAAGAGTACGTTTGATTATACTTTTTGATTTTTGATTTTTAAAAAGTACTTTTTACTTTTTTTGATTTTTGCTATTGAGCAAAGCGAAAAAGTAGAAAGTATGTTTGATAATTGTTAGGAGTAATTTGAAATGGACCAATGATGTATGAAGATTCAAGCCCATTATGATCCATCGGTTCTATATCAGCACCTCTCAAGTGGCCTAATTGTTGTGGTTTGCCCGATCCATGATCGGCAAATGTCTGTCCCGACCCTTGGTTAGAGGCTATTCTCTCTGACCCCTCATCGGCATGTTTTTGACGTGACTTCTGATCTAAAAGAGCTAGTTGGAGTACACACCATAAGCAGTGTAGTCACATGATTGATTATGACTCGTCCAACCTCTAGTCAGCGTGTGCCTGGTTCAACCTCTAGTCAGCCAGTCTTCAATCCGACCCCTAGTCAGATGGTTCTTTGCTCGAATTCTGGATAGAAAAGATTTGATCTGACCCTTGATCGAAGAATTTGCTGGTCGATCTTCAGTCGCATTCGATTCCTACTCAGCTTGTATATCAAAACAATCTCTGATCAGCATAACAATTGCGAGTCGGGTGGTCTTCTGGATCAAACCATCTAACCGAACCTTGATCAAAAAACTATCAGTCCCAACTCCTAGTCAGCCGGCAACTGGCTCCAAGCCCTAGTTAGCACACCACACTCTCTGATCTCTCATCGAAAGCAAATTGACCAAGCTCAGGTTCAAAAGGCAGGCACCAACTGACCATAGCTGTCAATTCTATCTGGGTGCAACTGTATGATCCTGAGAATCTTGCAGGTGTAACCGCTTGATTCTGAGAATCACAACCAAATAACCGCACCAGATTCGGACAGCCTGTCTTCCAAGAATGCTTTTACAACCATGTTTGGTTTCAATGATGCAGTGGAATATAAATTTTAAAAATTTTTATACGCATTCAATAATTGAAAACAAAGTTTAACAATTAAATTAGAGTATCGAAACTCAAAAACCCTAGAAATACTTTGATGATTGCAATCAAATTACATAAGTATGCATAACAAGAGAAGATCAGAAGTCATATACCAATATGAAGATCATGAACTGGCAATCTTAAGATCTCCATAAGACTCTAAAGTAGAAGCCCTCCAACGGTGATCCATACGGGACTGATCAAGGCCCTTCCCAATTTGATATGATGCTGCAGCCTTCGTCCTAAGTGCACTGCCAATTATCCTTCGTAAGAATGAGTTGTATCACTATTTGTATGCCTTCATGACCTCCACTATAACCTCTTTAAGAACCCTTCTTCAAAAGATATCACCATACATAAATCAGATTATATGTTCAACATATGAACAACCTGATTTTTGGACAAGCTTCTCATGCTTTCTATTTTCTCTCTTCCCTTTCTTTCCATTTTTCTTTCCCTTTTCCTTTTCTTTTTCACTTCAAATTTTTCATGACTTATCCTCATCTAATCCCATGCCTAAAACACTCTTGGATTAGATTTTATGCCATATGGGATGCCCCTTATATAAGATATGAAGGGGCGCCACATTTTTCTGAGGGGCACCAACTCTTGGCGTCCCTTAATTCTTACATAATGAAATTAATTTTTTCAGCATCAAAACTCAAGTACAAGGTGTGGAATAAGAGGTGTTTTATTTATAGAAGGACTCTTCCTCTGCATAAAAAAATTTGGATGCCATCTTGTGGTGCGTGGAATTAAGGAAGTGCGTGAGAATTCAAGAGTCCATGACATTAAGGACTCTTCCATAAACTCAATGCATATATGAAAGGGTGTCCCAATTTATTGGGCATGAAACTCCTTGCCAAAGAAGGACTCTTCCTTCTCTTCTGTGCTCATAATTCAAAGAGCCATCACATGACACGATGAAATAAGAAACACATAGAGAAAAAAAAAAGAATTTAAGAGTTTGACATGAAATGGACTCTTCTATTTCAACATCCAAAAAGAGGGGACATCCCAATTCATTTTGACGTGGAGTTCCTTCTCAAAGAAGGACTCCTTCTCCTTTTCCAAGCCCACATATCCCAAGGCATCATCTGATGTTGCACAAAATAATGGGATGTGTGGAACATGTAAGGAAATTAAGAGGAATAGATGAGAAGGATTCCTCCATCTTAAATGCCCAAAATAAATGTGATGCCAATTTAATTCTTGCGTGTAGTTTTAGCATGGACAAGGCTAATTCACATGAAACTCTTTTAATAAAAATCAGATAAACCACCTAACAATTAGATGGTTCAAACCCAATTACATTAGGTCAAGGCAACAAGTAAAGGGTTAACACAAGCACATTTGCACTGAACCGAATTGGGAACTTGAGTTAATTCATGTGCTAGCAATTCAATTAACCCATTAGATTTATAATAAATCTAAATAGATTGGATCAAGATCAAATGCTTGTTGTGTGTGATCCATTGGGTTCCAAATCTAGCCAGCAGTGGATCCAAACTCATGACATAATCCTAATCCAATTAGATTAGGTCAGCTCAAGAGTCTCAATCAACTAGGACTCTTTCTAATTGATTTTTGAATTAAACTCTTTTAATTTTGATGAGTCTATAAGTCAAGATTGACGTCTAGCAATGTGTCATGACTATCCGAAAGATTTAAAATTTGATGAAAATATCAAAATTATCTTTCTGTAGTGAGTTACCGTGCAATTCAATTCTTCGATCACATAACATCTCAGAAAGACCATGGGCATAAAAATATGTTAAGCCCAAATACCTATCTATATGTATCTCAATCTGATGATGATGACTCGATTGATGAACTAGTAAAAAATTTTTCTACTATTCATCCCTGCTCTGGCCAGAAATTCTTAGAGTCATCATCTTATGAGATCAATAGGATATTCTCTCCTCCTACAAGGAGTGATCGATTCCTTATTGACTACTCACAACCTTCATGAATACTTCATTATACCCAGAATATCCGACACACATCTCTAAGTGGTGTGCTAGGAAATAAACCAAAGTAAGGGTCTATGTACACAAGATACCATGGTGATCTCAGGTCAAAGGATCACATGCACCACTCCCATTGAAGAATCATCTATTGACATGCTGTAAGGCTCCATCAGATGTTCTTCCTGTGGGTCAGTTCGGTGAACTCATTCTCTAATGAGTACCTATATCCTTGTATTAGTGTCACTACACAAGTGATTGTGAGATCAACCATCCTCTCCATTGAGCATACATAGGATGTACCAATCATTTTGGTATCATCGATCTTTGACTCGATGATCCAATGACTAAAAATATTTTAGATTGGAGCTATCAAGATTTTAGGTCTCACTGGCATGATCTCATTATGGTCCTAAAATCATTGCCCTAATCTATGGGGTTTATCATAATCATAAAAATATAATGCAGCAAATGATAAAACATAGTACCTCATAAATAAAAATAACTAATATCATGCAAATAAGTAGGAAGATATCACAGAAAAATTTCTTCACATCTTCATGCGATTGGCTTGTAGGACACTATTCTTTCAATCTCCCACTTGCACTAAAGTCAATCGCCCCTATACCTGATGCCCATGCAATCACGGTGGCAAACACACTGCTGCTGTATAAGGCTTAGTGAAATGGTCTTATTATATTGTTCTTTATATGAACTTATTTGATGATTAAATCATGAATGAGGTGAAAGTGCCTAGGATGTGTGTGGGTACCTAGTGAGATCACACCTAACTTAGTGATGAACCTTTCATCTGGCAACTTTCTTTAGCAATCTTTACTAACAGTAATTAACTGAGTCAAACACAGTTTGCTATTTGAAACTCTTCCAATTCACTACCTCTCTAGTACTTCTCAAACAGTTTGAGAATGCTTTTCATGATTTTCAAAAGATCCTATCATAGATCTATCTGAAATCAATGATTATGTACAAAGCATAAATCACATAAGGCTAGGTACATTAAATATAAGGACAAGTAAACTTCTTTACACCCATTCATATTGAACACCTTCAACATAAATTTTATGTACCTAGACTGAGACAAGCCTAGCATCTACTTACATCTATCCCTATAGATGCCTAGTATATTGAATGCTGAACCCAAGTCCTTTTTCATGAAAATTTTTGTGATAAGCATATCATTGATTGAGTATAATATCGAGACTATCTTTTCAATATACTGTATGTCACCCACATACATAACTAAGAAGTTAGTGGGACTCTCACTTGTCTTCTTGCACACATACATGGTTCATCTATATTTGATAAAGTCAAATTTTTTAACTATCTCATCAAAAATAGAAGTACCTACTCTTCAATGCTGGCTTTAATCCATAAATGCATTTGCCCTCCCACTAGAGACAAATTCTTTAGATGGTGTGTGGCAATAGCAAAAATCTGGATAGACATCCCTGATAGCAATCTATCGGGTCATACCCATAGGTTCTTCAACCATAGTCTATACTTGGTTGATGTACAGAGAGTTCATTTCGGATGTCATAGTTTGAAGCCAATTGTCAGAGTCTTTACTCATGACAATCTTCGAATAGGTCAAGGAAAACATCATTCTCAATGATATATGGTATACAGTCATTCACAATGATAAATTCATATTTGAGTGGTACATTACATACTCAGATTGACCTTTAGTGAAAAAGTATGTGTCATGGTTGTACATCACTAATGAGCACATTTGATCAAGGATTAACTTGTGGACACTCTACAAGTTATGATGGGATAGTTTATAGGTCTTGAACTTGTCAAGTTCAATTATCCTCCCACTATCCCCATTTTAGAATTTTTTTTTTCCTAAAAGGTAGCATACCTATTGACAAAATACCTTTTGTCCAGTAAGGTTGAAGAAATAGTATCACATACTACTCTTAGGATAACCTATAAACTTATGCAAAACCTGATCTAGTACAAACTTATGTACATCAATTCTTTTCACATAAGTTGGGCAATCTATCTTTTGTCTTTTCTCCATATCTCATATGGAGTGCTAGTAATAGATTTTTATGATATCTAATTCAAAATAATTACAGTAATTTTTAGGGCATATCTCTAGAATGAGACAATTAGATCTGTAAAGTAAATTAGAGAACACAACATATCTCATATGAAGTGTCCATCTTTGGGTCGAGATATTATTAATCTTCGAACATCCATATGTTCAAGACCTAATAATTTACTTGCACCTTTTCCCATGTCTAGTAAATGAGATCTTGGTTATTTTATCCATGAGACAAGATTTACAAGTTCTATATGATTCAAAATCATACAGACAAAGAATTCTTTGTATTACTTGTTTATTTTTTATTCACAAAAATGGCCAACTTGGTGATACCAAAGATATGTGACCATCACATACTCATTACTTGTTCCCATCAATATGAAGAATAAGATTATTAAGTGACAGAAACATGAGACCATAATCTTAAAATTTATCAAAAAGAGAGTAACTTTTACTCTTTACATTAATTTCAAAATCATGCTACAATAGCAAAGATTTGAAATAATATTTTTGATAAATTCAAGCATATTACAATGATCTACTAGTTTCTAAATCTTGCTTAAAGGTAACATAGGTTCCTACAGCCTTAGCATGAATGGACTATCCATTGGTACCAAAAGGCAAGTAGTCACCTCACTTTAATTTTATAGGTTTAGCAACACTTTGTATTAGTAGAACTTATATAAGGTATCACATACCCAAAATGCTGAAGCTAAGACACTTAATGATAAATTAGTTTATATCATATACAAACTATTAGTAAATGCAACTTTTGCATTCTGCTACTGTTTCACATTTGCAAGATAACTTTTGCAATTTATCTCTAATACTCATTTTTACTCTAATAAAATTAGATACCCTTAGTGAAGACATTCTTCACCTTCATTTTCTCAACCATTCTATAGAGTTCGATCAATTTAAAAATATTCTATACAGTGATAGTGAAGATGCAAATGTGTATATAAGAACATAAAAAGGACTACTCATGATGACATGCCATCTATTTTGAAAAATAGTTTATTTAAGATGGAGGCATAGGAAGATAGATTGAGTTCGAAGAGAAAATCTCTAAAGAGCAATAAGCTTCAGAACCTAAAGAACCTATTCAAACTGATCCAATACGTGCATCTCCTCCTCCACCTCATAGATCTAGTAAGATTTTCTATCCTCCTAATAGATGCTTAGGTATCATAATAAAGGATGTAGAGAAAATATTCCTCATAGTGGATGGGTTGTATGTTGATGACCCCAAGTCCTGTGTGAGACGATATCAAATATTGACTCTGAGAAATGGTTAGAGGTCATGAAGTTGGAGATTGACTCAATGCACTCAAACAAGTTTGGACCTTAGTAGATCTATCAGAAGATATTATACCTATCGGGTGTAAATGGATCTACAAGGAGAAGATAGGTTCAGATGGGAAGGTAGGGACCTTTAAGATAAAGCTCATAGCAAAACGATATAGTCAACATGAGGGCATTGACTATCAGAATAACTTTTCACCGATGGCCATGCTAAAATTCATTCGATCATTGCTTGCTATCTCAACATATCACGATTATGAGATATGATAGATAGATGTAAAAATTACTTTTCTGAATGGATATCTTCAAGAAGATATCTATATGGAGTAGCCTTTGGATTTTACTTTTGATGATAGCAATCACAAAAACTATAAGCTGCAATGATCTATTTATGGACCTAAGCAAGCATCTTGAAGTTGGAACACTCATTTCAATGATGTGATTCAATCATTTGGTTTCATAAAAAATGAGAAGAAACCATTACTACAAGAAAAAAGACTATTAGCGATGGCTAATTGCCATCGCTAATAGTCAATTTGTCATCGCTAATACATGCCATCGCCAAAAATTCGATGGAAAAAATCTCATCGCTAATTAACATCATTAGTGATGGCAAATACACCATTGCTAATAATGATAATTAGCAGCAGTATTAGCGACCAAAAATTATTGCTAATAATTTTATTTTTTCTTAATTGAAGTATTAAAAAGCTATTAGCAACGAAAATTTTCTCGCTATTATCATTGTTAATAGTTTTTATTTTTTTAATTAAAATTTAAAAAATTATTAACGACGTCAGTTTATGTCACTAATGTTGTCATTAATATATTTTAATTTTTAAAATTCATAATTAAATATTTTAAAACTTACTTTAATCATAATAATATGTAATAATATTTTTTAAAATTTATTATAAATAAGATAATAATTATGTAACATAATCATAAATATAAAATTAAATATATTATATTAAAAATATAAAATATATAATTTTAAAAATATAAAATATAAAATATATATTAAAAATATATACTTTACAAGTATCAAAATTATATTCATATAAAAAAAAAATTATGTACAATCCTCCTCGTCATCCTCCTCATCTTCCTATTTCTTCTGTATGTCCTCTCCAGCAGTTGATAGATGAGAGCCAGATATTCTAGCATCCTGTTATAAAAAAATAAATTATTATTAATAAATTTTGATATAAAAGTGTATATATCGATACAGAGACGTATATTTTGATATACTACTTCAATTTTTGATCAGATTATTCTTACATATTTTATTCGATGATCGAAGCTATAGACACCTTCGGCCCATCATTTGAATGGTTAGATTAAATTTTTACCCTCTATATCTTCTTTCTGGACTCAGCCTAAATATGTAAAGTTTTTAAACATAAAAATTTAAAACAAGTAAAAAAAATTATTAATAGACTTATCTACTGTGATGGCTATGACAATAAGCCTAGTTGATTGTGCAAATATGGATCCCAAAGAATTTCAATGACCATATCGCAAATGGCATCTCAGAAGCTTTAAGGTCATTGGCTCCAAAGCCTCTACACAACCTCCTCCATATATGCGTCAGCCCACATTTAGGTCATCGAACCCTGAAAGGAGGACATCGATGAAGATCCTCGAGCTAGTGGAGGATCGAAGCTATGGCCAAATCCTATGACCCGGCTCCTATTCACCCCTCCAGTGGCTCTGAGCCACTGCTCGAGGTCAAGGGGGGCTGAGAGGATGGGTCTTTGTCATGCCGTAATATGAGATACTCTATATAATCCATCTATACAGTTTAAAAATTTATTAGTCCATATATATCAGTATATATAAAAATATAATAAATAATATTTTAAGTTGTTACCATGATCTATAATAAGTTCTATCAAGATTGAAGATCTAAGTAATCACCAGTCTTCCTAGACTAGTGTGTGGCCTCCCATATCTACAGCTATCTTGGTGCACGATCCAGCTATCGTATCTATAATAAATAAATAATAAAATTAAATTAATTAAAAAATATATATAATTAATGCAATATAAAATTAATTTAAGTATAGAATTTTTATCAATCTATCGGCCACAGTATGTATACCAATAAAACTGCCAATGTGCTTGATCGGATGCTACTGTAGGGATCGATTCTGTCGTGCCCTCTGCTGCCTATTAGAGTACTCCACTGGTCGCAGAGGGCCTCCCATATGTCCGTCTGCATCTAGTGATCTATGTAAGATTTTTAGTCCGATGGTGACTCGAAACTGGAATGCTCTATGATGGACTATTGAAGGCCGTATAGCCCATCTCAAAATATCCATGTGGCCACCTCTTCGAAGGTTCGACGGTCAGCCTCCTCATCCTAAGAAGTCTCAAATCGATAGTATTCCTACAAGTAGAAGCAATCGTGTATTAATAAATAGAATACAAACCTATCATAAATTTAAAAATTAAATATTTTTGACTTATCAGGAACATCTTCTAGACTGCATCATGAGCCCCTAATCGCTAACTGGAGAACTCGTTCACTGACCTTGACATCATTCATCGAATGACATCGATAGTCGCATGAGGCACCCCAAGCTCTGTAAATATACTGCAAAATTTATTTTTAACAATAAATATTAGACTCTAAAATGATAAAAATTTAAATATATTCAGTAAAGATATGTAGTACTTACATGCGGCTCTGAACATGGACGAGCTGTCTATCCTCTGATTGACTCGAAGGTGCCATGAGCCAGGTGGGTCCTTTATCATGCCTCTGACTTTGAGAGTCGAGTAGGACTCTATGACTGTGGGGTCACTGGTGATCCCACGTCATCCGAACCTACGAGTATCAAGACATCATAAAGAATATTATATTAGATAATAAAAGATAAAATAATATTAAAAAATCTAAAGTATTAGAGTTTATCATGTAGTATGTGTGGCACAGAAGCATGCAAGCTGGCAACATAAGTGCTCTCTCCTTGATTATGATGGCTCCAACCTCGAAAAGATATGATCTATAATCTCTGAAAATAAAAATAACTATATATCATATTGGATTAATTGTATACCAGAATAAAATAACTATGTATCATATTTATTTAACCATATATCAAGATAACTTTCTACCAGCAGACCAACCCATTATCATGTACTGCTGGATGAGAATCATTTTTTTACTGATACATTACAGATGCTAACTAATAATCTTACATAACATATTTTCTTGGATAGTTCTCCCAGCATATTATGCACATCTGGTTGTTTTTGGTGCTCAATATTATGTAGAGTCTGATCTCTCTAATGAAGGATCGATATTGGTTGGTGGGTCTAGCTTCTTGGTACCTTTCGAATATTTCGTATCTTTCAAATGGGTGGCAATACAAGACAAGTATTTAAAATGAGTTAGAGGTGGGGATCTTCATCGTAAGCGAAGAGCACTACTCATCAGCTTCTTCAGATATTTGGTACCCTTCGGATTCTTCATCTGATTTTTTCTTTTCTTCCACTTCTTCATCTTCTTCCTCTTCTTCCCCTTCTGCCTCAAGTCTAAACTAGCACGGAGGAGTATATTTCAATATACTCCTCTAATTCTCGAATAGATTATTTCTACACATCTCATTCGATGATACAGATGTATCTACTCCTTCATCCCATCCATCAAATAGGAAGATTGACTTTTGACCCCTAAATCCCCTTCCTATGACTCAAGCCTAACTATGTAAAGCTTCTAAATATAAAAATTTAAAGTAAAAAAATTATTAATACTGCTTGAATTACCTACTATGATGGTTGTAACAATAAGCTCAACTGAATGAACAACAAGTAACTGAAATGTTGACCTGATGCATGAGAACACCCTCAAGATAGAGAGTGCAATATCCTGGAGCTTTAAATCTTTCTTATTTCTTAATTTGATTCTAACTTTCAAGTATGCATCTCGAGTTCAAATATTGCAGGTTTCCTCATGACAAGTATGTAAAAGAGTTTGGAATCATGGTTAGAAATCAGCTTGCTATAGTTCATGCCCGGATCTTGCCACCTCCAAAGATATGTTACATTTATATTCATCATGTTTATCTGAAAGTAGTTTACCTGTAGTAATTTGAAATCACATCTTTCAAATGCTTCAACTAAAGTATCATGACTTTGGGAGGTCCGAGCCTGGATCGAACCATTGAAAATTAAAAAAAAATAAAATAAAAACTTAAAAATAGTACTTAAATTAGAGACCAATAAAGTAAACAAGGAAAAGAGGAAAAGAAGAAGGTTCAAATCTGCCATTGAAAAATAAGGTATTGTAAGTTTCTCTGCACCTTTAACAATGAGGTGGCTCCAAGCGATTATCAGCAATGTAACAGATCATCCAAGTTTATCCTGCAACTACAACAATAAGAACAGAAATGTATCACCTCCATCGATTTGTCTATAGACTCTCTAAGCGCATCTCGCACAGGCAGTCATCATAGCCTCCCCGAGCCCCCGCCACCTCCTCGAGTCCCCCACTCGTACCCAAGCCCGATCCAAAAATGCTTTTTGAGCTTCAGGTCAGGCTTGGGCCTGATGATTTTAGGAAAAATCAAGCCCAAACCTAGCCCAGGCCTGAACCCGATCCAAATCCATTTGGGCCGGCCCGAACCATTAGATGGCTATAAAGTAAGAGGACTACAAACTAAGAGTAAAAATTTTTAAAAAATAAAATAAAAATTTTAAAATAATACTTAAATCAGAGACCAACAAAGTAAACAAGAAAAAGAGAAAAAGAAGAAGGCTCAAATCTACCATTGGAAAATAAAGCATTACAAGCTCCTCTGCACCTTTAACCATGAGGTGGCTGTAATTGTTGGAAATTGTGTCCTAAAATCAATCGTGTAATGATTGAGTTCATCCTTGTACATGAATTATTGATTAATGAATAAAAATTATTTTGATATTTTTCATCACAAAGTAGCATCTTCCTTGAACTCTTGCGCTGTGATGAAGTCCTTAGAACTATATTAGTGTACGATAAAGAGAGGATTTATCGTATAGTTCTTAAATATGTTCGTGACCAAATGATACATCATTATAGGATGATGATGTTTATCGAGTAAAGATTGTTGTGTGCTATATGGGTTAGTTGTTCTCTTAACCAAAGAGTGTGGTGACACTGGTATGGCATACAGGTGATATGTAGCAGTATATCATCACTAAACAAGTGACTCACCTGCTGAGCATTCTGCTATCAAGAGCTGCTTGTGAAGCACATAGATATAAATATCCTTCAGATCTGAGATCACCATAGTGACTTGCAAGTAACTCACTGTACTTTGATGTCAGACTATCTGGATTTCTAATATAGTGACGGAAGGCTACTGAGGACAGTCAAGTACTTGCGAAGTCTGTGTATGGATCAAGATGGGATTGATCCCTCTGGATTATTGAAGTTGATGTATCACTATATTTCAATTGAGTAAAGTCTTGGCTAGTGTAATCTGTTAGATAGATTTGAAAGATTGAAATACAATGTGAATGAAGTAATCTCGGTTGACAGTTAACCTGAGACCATCCTAGAGCATTTAGGATCAAAAAGATAAATTATACGGTAGCTATGTATACGGGTTTTAGAATATACCTTTGTGATAATTCAACCTATCTGGACCTCAAAAACTATTACTAGATAGTATCTCGATTAGTGTAGGAATTGGTTTCTGTGCTACCAGCTTAGTGTTTGAACCTATAGAATCACATACACAAGTTAGACACCATAGAAAAGTATTGGCCTATGTTCATATGCCTAATTTAGAAGTACTTGACTTAATTGAATATATAAACTAACTTGATTGAGAATTAAGTTATAGATCAAAAAGAATTGGAGAGTTGACTATGTCTAGCTAGCACTACACATGAGATTTAGGTTCGATCCCGAGGATGAACAGTTTTTGATCTACGATCCATAGAGCATATGAAAGATTGAATTTAAATTTTAATTAATTTTAGATTAGATTTAAATTAATTAGACTTAATTAGATCTAAAATTTCAAGTTAGACTTAGTACAAAAATCTTAAAGAGTTTGAGATTGATAGCCTTTCAAAATTATTTCGAACCAGCTTCGAATTAGATTCGAATAGGACCCATTTTAGATGAGATATGAGAAATTCTACTTGCACTAAGATTTTTCTCTCTTATAGACCGACCAGCACCTAGAATGGTGCTAGTTGGGGCATCTTATGTGGGTGTGAAAATAGGTGCAATGTGGTTGTCATATATGATGGCAATTCTATCTCATGTAGGAATCCTTCTTTGATAAGTATTGGACTGATTCAAATCATGTTTGAGTTAGGAGTCCTATACTTATTGGGTCATAAAATTCATCTATAAATAGAAAGGGT
The DNA here is from genome assembly GCF_000442705.2 of Elaeis guineensis. Lineage (NCBI taxonomy): Eukaryota > Viridiplantae > Streptophyta > Magnoliopsida > Arecales > Arecaceae > Elaeis > Elaeis guineensis. The sequence goes on along the minus strand of NC_026007.2, from coordinate 43,979,873 downwards.
CTCTACCTATGGATGCATTACAAACAAATCAGACTGAGGGAAGAGAGAAAGAGAGAGAGAGGTGTGAGAAGAGAGAGGTCCTTTCTTCTCCTCCTTGGCACCTCCCCTTTGGTGCCACCCCTTCTCCCTTACCGTGGACCATCTTATAGTCATCTCCCTTGCTGGTGTGAGGCATCACACTAGCACCTCTCCTCTCTCATTTGATTGGGTTGCAAAGGTGATTTGATTGAAGTTCATCTCGCTTTTCTACAGCGTCTGGCGTATATGCGAAGTAGAGGGTCTGCACTTCTAGGCCTCCGTGAAGGTTTGTTCCAGATTTTTGAAGATTTGATCTTTGATTCTACTACTAATTAGGTAAAATTTAATCATTATTCATGTAGATTAATAAAAAAAATTTAGATGCAACCTAGGCTATCTAAAGAGAAACAGTTTTCCTTCCCTTCAATTGGTATCAAAGTAGGGCTGAAATACATACATGCATATCTGAATTTTTTTGGATTATTTATATATTATATATAATTAATATTTTATGTTAGATATTAAATCTCATTTAAATCTATTTATATAAAATTTTTGATCTAATTTTGATTGCATTATATGAGCCTAATCAATTGTTGATTGAGATTGTTATAAGATTGTTATAACAAAATTTTACTGTTGCTGAATTTTTGATAGAATAACATCATGAATTAAAATATATTTTAAATTTATTTTAATAAAATTTTAATATTATTATTTTTATAATAAAATAATATTTATTTTAGATCTGAATTGAATCTATTTCGATGGATATTTAGATGTGAACTCTATCAAAATTCAGTACTATACGAAAATAGATTTTATCAAAAATTTATTCCTTATGTATTCATGTTTGAATCTAATTAATTTTTTATATGATATCAAATCTGAAATTGATATTTTATGATCAGTATAAGATATTTTAGATCTGATATGATGTATATAATGTATCAAATCTAATTAGATTAGATGAAGAACATCATTGATAAGATCAAGGACATGTTCATGATACAAATAATTTGATCTATAATTGCATGTTGATGTGATTACATATGAAATTAGATTTTAGATCTTAGTAGCTTAGTACTTGTTGGTGCAAAAATCCGCTTGCACCGGAGAAGCTGGAGTCGAGGAAGTCGCGGTCGCCGTCGGGACCAGCAAAGGAAGTCTAAACCGGAGGTGGGGTTGCTCCGGCAAGACCCTCCGACGCTCAAGTCAGTTCTCTGCCTCAACAAAGAATGGAGTGCTCGAACGGAGAATTTAGCAGAGTTTTTAGGTAAAAATGAGAGCTTAGAGAATAACGTATCTGGGTGCCCCCTTTTTATAGGCGAAGGGGGTAACGGATTGATGGCGACGTTTGTAATCGCCTATCAGAGGGCTGCCCAGGGTCAGGCGGAGCTTGCTGCGAAGAGTAGTGGAGTAGACCCGTGGCTATTGCTGAGGCATGCCACGTGGGGTCTGCTGCGGGAAGTGGGGCGGCGTCTGTTATCGCGACTTGCCAGCGGATGGAAGAATCGTGCGGTATCCATCGCAGGAAGTGGAGCAGGATCGTGGCCGTTATTGTGGCCTGCCAGGGAGTGATGGAGCGGCGTGGAATCCACTGCAGGAAGTGGAGAAGGATCATGGTCGTTATTGTGGCCTGGGAGTGCAGATCCATCGGCTGAAGCTCGACAGTGGTCGGAGCTGACGACAGAGCCCAGCTCCCGTGGGAGTCCGGGCGGAGTCCCCCTTGCAGTTGAAGTTGTCGGTGGAGTCCGACTCCCGTAGGAGTCCGGACGAAGTCTGTCTGCAGTTGCTGGAGTCAAGGGTGAAGCCCGGCTCCCGTAGGAGTCCGGGCAGAGTCTTCCTGCAATTAAAGTCAAAGGCGAGGTCCGGCTCCCGTAGGAGTCCGGACAGGGCTTACCAGCAGTTGACGATGAGGATGGAGCCCGGTTCTCGTGGGAGTCCGGGTGGAGTCCCCCTTGCGGTTGAAGTTGTCGGCGGAGTCCGGCTCCCGTAGGAGTCCGGACGAAGTCCTTCCGGAGTTGCTGGAGTCTAGGGCGAAGCCCGACTCCCGTAGGAGTCCGAGCAAAGTCTTCCTGCAATTAAAGTCAAAGGCGAGGTCCGGCTCCCGTAGGAGTCCGGACAGGGCTTACCAGTAGTTGACGGTGGGGACGGAGCCCGGCTCCCGTGGGAGTCCGGGCGGAGTCCCCCTTGCGGTTGAAGTTGTCGGCGGAGTCCGGCTCCCGTAGGAGTTCGGACGAAGTCTGTCTGCAGTTGCTGGTGTCGAGGATGAAGCCCGGCTCCCACAGGAGTCCGGGCGGAGTCTTCCTGCAATTAAAGTCAAAGGCGAAGTCCGGCTCCCGTAGGAGTCCGGACAAGGCTTACCGACAGTTGATGTCGAGGATGGAGCCCAGCTCCCGTAGGAGTCCGGGCGGAGTCTACTTGCGGTTGAAGTTGTCGGCAGAGTCCGGCTCCCGTAGGAGTCCGGATGAAGTCTGTCTGCAGCCGTTGGTGTCGAGGATGAAGCCCGGCTCCCGTAGGAGTCCGGGCGGAGTCTTCCTCGCGGTTGGAGTTGTCGGTGGAGTCCGGCTCCCGTAGAAGTCTGGACGAAGTCTGTCTGCAGCCGTTGGTGTCGAGGACGAAGCCCGGCTTCCGTAGGAGTCCGGGCGGAGTCTTCCTGCAATTAAAGTCAAAGGCGAAGTCCGGCTCCCGTAGGAGTCCGGGCGGAGTCTTCCTGCAATTAAAGTCAAAGGCGAAGTCCGGCTCCCGTAGGAGTCCGGACAAGGCTTACCGGCAGTTGATGTTGAGGACGGAGCCCGGCTCCCATAGGAGTTCGGGCGGAGTCTACTTGCGGTTGAAGTTGTCGGCGGAGTCCGGCTCCCGTAGGAGTCCGGATGAAGTCTGTCTGCAGCCGTTGGTCTCGAGGACGAAGCCCGACTCCCGTAGGAGTCTGGGCGGAGTCTTCCTGCAATTAAAGTCAAAGGCGAAGTCCGACTCCCGTAGGAGTCCAGACAAGGCTTACCGACAGTTGATGTCGAGGACGGAGCCTGGCTCCCGTAGGAGTCCGGGCGGAGTCTACTTTCGGTTGAAGTTGTTGGTGGAGTCCGGCTCCTGTAGGAGTTCGGACGAAGTCTGTCTGCAGCCGTTGGTGTCGAGGATGAAGCCCGGCTCCCGTAGGAGTCCGGGCAGAGTCTTCCTACAATTAAAGTCAATGGCGAAGTCCGGCTCCCGTAGGAGTCCGGACAAGGCTTACCGACAATTGATGTCGAGGACGGAGCCCGGCTCCCATAGGAGTCCGGGCGGAGTCTACTTGCGGTTGAAGTTGTCGGTGGAGTCTGGCTCCCATAGGAGTCCGGACGAAGTCCTTCCGGAGTTGATTCTGTGGAGGATCTCGGCTATGGGTATTTTATACCCAACACCAGGGCTCCCGTGGGAGTCCGGGTGGAGTCCCCCTTGCGGTTGAAGTTGTCGGCGGAGTCCGGCTCCCGTAGGAGTCCGGACGAAGTCCTTCCGGAGTCGATTCTGTCGAGGATATCGGCTATGGGTATTTTATACCCAACACCAGTCCCCCTACTTTCGAGTTTGAATTTCGAACGAAGGAAGTACAGAGAGATGGGCACAGCCGAAGCCGTCCCCTCGAAGCCTGCGCACTGTCGCCCCCAGATATTTTGGCATTAATTGCGCGCGTGCCGGAGTCTTTTCAAATTGGGGCGATACGAAGGGACTCTTCAAAATTCCCACAGGTACACTGGCTCAGGTACGACGCAATAATAGTCCTGCCAACCGTCAGCCGCTTTTAGCCGCCTGCCAGGGGGTGTGGGATACGTGCCGGGTGTGGACTGGCTTGGGGGGATTCGTGATCATTATGGCGCCGGATCCCAGGGTCTATTTAAACCCGTCCTCCCACCTTTAGGTGCCCTGCCTCGTTCCAGAGTTTCTATCGGTGTCTGCCTTTTCTTCGAGAGCCCTGTTTCAGTGGGCACCTTCTCGAGCCGTAGGTGTCTTCCAAATCGTCCCTGTCTTCGTCCCTCTGGTCCCTCAGAGCGATATAGGTTGGTTCCAGCACCTTCAACCTTCTTCCCACTGCCTAGGGACTTCCTCTCTGTCATCATTTATTTATTTTTTCTTAGCATCCCTCCGAGTTAGTTTCCTGTGGCCTCTCGTTCCCCATCTTGTCCGTCTTCTTAGGGACTTCTAGAGCCCTCCTTCGAAACTACCCGAAAATGTCATCCGGCTCTTCCGCTCCCTGCAGCTCCGGGAGCTCTTCCGCCTCAAATCCCCAGGTCCCCCGCCCCATAGATGAACCTGCGTCTAGGGCTGGGCTCCGCTTGATTTTTGCACCAGGCACCATTCCATGTTCCCTGACCTCGGAGGAACTCCTTCTGATAAGGGTTCAGTATGGAGTTCCTCCAGAGTATGACCTGGAGCTGTCTGGCCCTTCTGATCGGGCCAGCACTCCTCCACCTGGTCGTTTTTGTCTGTACCAAGAAGCATTCCGTGCCGGACTCCGGCTTCCGCTTCCTTCATTTGTTGTTTCCCTCTTCCGCTTCTTAGACATCTCCTTGGCTTCCGTGGCCCCGAATTCTTTCAGGTTTTTGATAGGATTTCTCTCCCTTTGCCACGTAGTCGAGGTCCAACCGTCCCTCTCCCTGTTTAGGCACTTCTATACTTTCAAGCGCCATCCTTCGACGAAGGACTGGTGGTACTTCTCCCCCCAGTTCGGCAAGAAGGGGTAGCTGAAAGGCGCCCCTTCTTCAATCCACAATTGGAAGGAAAAATACCTCTTCGTCCACTACCCGACCTTGAGATTGGGCCTGCCCCCTTGGGGCTCTCTGAGGGATTCTGTCCGTCGGGCCCCCAGCCTGGGGGAGGATGACCTCCAGACTGCCCGAAAGCTTCTAGCTTACTCCGCTCCTTCCCTTCCCAATCTTCTGAGGGAGCAATTTCTTTTCAACATCGGCCTGAGTCCCCAAGATCCAGCGAGTATTCATCTTTTACCTTATCTTCTCTTTTCATGCCTTTCTTCTTCTCCTCTCTCTTTTTCCCCTCTGTTTCTTTCTTTCTTTCTTTCTTCCTTTTTTTTTTTTTTTTTTTTTGACTCTTGATTGATCGGTTTGCTTCTTTCCTTTTCTCTCTCTCTTTTTCTCTCCCCTCTTTTTTTTTTCTTTTTTTTTTTTTAGGAATGGACGCCGAAGCAGCGCGGATGCTTGCCAGGGGCCTTAGGGCCCATAAGAGAAAAGGTGCTGCGACCTCCGGATCAGCGAAGAGGGCCAGGGCGGAGGAGTCGAGCTTAGCAGCACCCGTCCAGGCGGCCCCGGCCATCGACATTCCCTCGGATGCCGAGCCAACGGCCCCCCGGGCCTTCTCGAGGAGTCCGCCGACTGGGGCCCCCATTTCGGGGGTCCGCTCCACGGAGGCGCCCATAGCCGAGAAGAAAAGAAGGAAATCGGTGGCCCGCAGGGTGAGTAGCCACCGAACTGCTGCGGACGAGTCCCTCTGCTCCGAAGAGGGGTCGGAGAATCCCTTCAATGATAGGGACTTGATCAGGCGGTTGATCGACGGTTGCATTCTGCCTGACGTCGTTGAGAGGATCGACCACGCCGATCCTGAGCAGCGGGCCTGGAACTCTTTGGGGTCCTTCCTTGAGGTAAGCGACTCTTCATTTACATGGCTATTCGGCCTTTGTTCTAATTCCCTAGCTGCCCTCGCAGATTGGGCACCAGCTCCTCACCTATATCGAGGCGGTGAACCGTGAGAGGAGGGACATCCTCCAGGTGGAGGAACGCTGTCAGGCCGAGGCTGCTCGTCTCCAAGCAAAGACGGTCGAAGTAGTCACCCTCCAGGAGGCCTTGGAAAGAGAGAAACCAGCCCGGGAGGAGGAGAGGCGGACCTTGGAGGAATCAGCGAGAAAGGCGGAGGCCGAGGTCGCCAACTTGATCGAGCAAACTCCAGTCCTGGTCTCGGAGGCCAGAGCCCTTGCGGTAGAGGAATTCAAGGCCTCCGCGGAGATGAGGGATCTGAAGGTCCAATTTGGCCAGGAGGCGTTCATAAGGGGGTTCGAGCTCTGCCAAGATAAGGTGGCCAAAAAATTTTCAGAGCTCGACCTCAGCTTCCTAGGCGAGGAGTCTGAAGACGAGACCGGTCCCTCGCCAGCCGCCACTGCTGTCGTAGCCCCTTTGTCGGAGATGCCGAGTTCTCCAACCCCCACCCCTGAGGCCTGAGACCTCCGATCTTGTACCTTTACTTCATCGTAATTTTTCTTTTCTGTTTGTCTTCAAAAATTGTCCAATCAATAAAGTTGAATTTCTTGTCGTGGACGGTTTCTCCTCCCCCCCTCCTTTTTCCTGCTCTTCTTCCTGCAATGAGTTGTGCTTTGACGCCTTTGCCTTCTGATGGCAGTGCCCTGCAGAAGCACTCCCCCTGCCCCTGGGGGTCCCGCTGAAATCAACGATCCAGTGGCTGAAAAAGGAGGTCCTTCACCTGACAAAGAAGTTAAACAAGATGGAAGGCGAGCTCCGCAAATTGAGAGAAGGTCATTCTAAAGCCACCGCTGAGGCCACCCACTTTCAGAATCTCCACGTGAAAGGGATCATGGAGTATAGCCGGAGGAAGGTGGACTTTGCGAAGGAACTCGAGGAATGCAAGAAGAGTGCCAGTGACCGAATTTGGGCCCAGGCTGCCAGGATCAGCGCCCTCAAGGTGGAATTGTCAGCTGCGAAGGGGAAGATCCGCCAGCTGGAAGGAAATTCATCCCGACTCTTGGCCCGGGTCGACGATGACCAAAAGTGGTCGAAGAAGGTCTCCGACCTTCAGCAGCAGCTTCAGGATGCCGAGGTGAGCCATGACGTGCATCGGGCTAGCTGGCGTAGGCAGGTGGAAGAATATAAAGGGAGGTTCAGGACGGCGGCCGACGAAGTCGTCCATCTCCAGAGGCAGCTGGCTAGCAGGGCACCGCTTACTTTCGCCCGAGATTCTGAAGAGCTCCAAGCCCTAAGAAGCACCGTTGAGGGGATTTCTGTCTCCCTCGGAGAAAAGACAGCTGAGCTGCAACAGTTGAAGATCCAACTGGCACTCGAGCAGCGGGCTGTCGCCGACGCAGAGGCAGAATTCGAGGTTTTGAGGAAGAGGCATCGAGAGGCGGAGGCCGAGAGCCAGCGACTTCGTCGGGCGCTCCAGGACGCACTGCAGAAAAGGGAAGAGCTAGAAGAAGAAATTGAGAATCTAAGGCAGTCCTGGGTAAGGGATGGAGTAGATAATTCTAAGTCGGAGGGAGCAGGGCCTCCTTAGAGTTCTTTTCGTCTTTCTGTCTTTCATGTATTTACTTCCCTTTTTGTCATTTTGCCTTTCTTCCCTTGGCCTTCCGGGCTTTGTAGCGTGTATATCGGAAATAGAATGAAAAGGGTGTTCTGTGTTACCTCGTCCGTGCATTGCACTAAATTGCTGCCCGTCGAACTTTTCTTGTCGTTTGACCTATCTGACGTAGTCATCGTCCGGGGGGGGGGCACCCGGTCGTCAATGCGTTAGCTCGCCTTTCTCGTCGCACATGGCTGTAAGCCCGAGCTTGACCGTCCGGGCTCTGTATTACCTCGGGGATGTCGTTATCTTCCTAACCGGTGTCGAAAGTCTTTTTAGAGGCCGGGGGTGTTCGGTAGGAACTCTCCGTTTCAGTTGGGATGAAGTCCTTTAGGTCTTTTGGTGCGGTTCATCCTTCATCTGTTTCTGTCGTAGTTTGCCATCCTTCCTTTTTACTATTCCTCTTCTACTCGGAGTGAGGGCCCCCCCTGCTTTTCGCGGGGTTGCATAGAAGCGAGAAGGTGCCGCTGAGGGGCTTTTTCCTTTCATCCGATCTTGTTGGGCGGCCGGGTTTCACCACCATCAGCCCTTGCTGCAGGAGTCGCGGGGGAAGCCCGGTTCCCATAGGAGTCCGGGTGGGGTCTTCCTTGGCGTCGCGTGTGGAGCCCGACTCCCGTAGGAGTCCGGGTGGAGTCTTCCTTGGCGTCGTGAACGGGGCCCGGCTCCTGTAGGAGTCCGGGCCTTCCATTTTGCTCGAGCCAGGGCGAGGTTCTCCTCCCGTTCCCGGCTCGGCTGTGGGGGCACGTTAGGGCGCTATAAGGCTTCTCCCCCCATCCGGTCTAAAAGAATCGGGTCTTTGACTTTGCTCATGTCAGGATGAGGTTCTCCTCCTATTCCTGACATAGCTGTGGGGGCACATTAGGGCATTGTAAGGCCTCTTCCCCCATCCGGTCTAAAAGAACTGGGCCTTTGACTTTGCTCATGTCAGGATGAGGTTCTCCTCCTGTTCCTGACATGGCTGTGGGGGCACATTAGGGCGCTGTAAGGCCTCTCCCCCCATCCGGTCTAAAAGAACCGGGCCTTTGACTTTGCTCATGTCAGGATGAGGTTCTCCTCCTGTTCCTGACATGGCTGTGGGGGCACATTAGGACGCTGTAAGGCCTCTCCCCCCATCCGGTCTAAAAGAACCGGACCTTTGACTTTGCTCATGTCAGGATGAGGTTCTCCTCCTGTTCGTGACATGGCTGTGGGGGCATATTAGGGCACTGTAAGGCCTCTCCCCCCATTCGATTTTGAGATAGTCGGACTTTCATTTTAGGTATGCTTGGATGGGGTTCTCCCCCGCTCCTAGCATAACTTTGTTTTTGGAGGGGTCATATCCAGTCATAATAAATCCATGCCAGATGGGAAGAGTAAGTCAGGTAGAAAGAAATTTAGATTCAAGATGAAATTGTAAGTGATACATTTACAGATTTTTTGAGTTCCACAGTCGCGAGTGGTCCGATCCTCCTTGAGGCCCTCCGGTGATGGAGTCGATGGTCCCGATGGGAGGTCGGTCCCCGGGTTGCTCCTCCCTTCTTGGCGGTTCAGGCTGCGGAAGGGCCCTTGGCCGATCTCCCCTATCCTCGGGCCTGCGCCGGATGAACCTGTCGAGTCGACCTTGCTGAATGAGCTCCTCGATCTCATCCCAAAGCTGGATGCATTCCTCTGTGTCGTGGCCATGGTCACGGTGGTAGAGGTAGAATTTGTTGGGGTTGCGCTTCCCGAGGTGTGTGCGCATCCTCTCCGGCCTAGGGAGCTGCTCCCTGACCTCCATCAATACCTGGGCCTTCGAGGCGTTGAGGGGGGCGTAGTTGCGGAATCTCCCTGGTGGGGAACCCCACCGAACCCCACGATCCGGGCTTCTTTGCCTGCGCGCCCGGGGTGGAGTATGGGCGCGCTTATGCCCAGGAGGGGATCGAGAACGCAGCCGGGCTTCCTTTGGCCTTTTTTCAATTGCAGGCTTACTCGAGTCTCCTGCTTGCCGCTCCCTCGCCGTCTCTTCATCCTTCATTTTGAAGGCTTCTTCCGCTCAGGCATATCCTTCGGCCCGGGCCAGCAAATCAGCGAAATCCCTGGGATATTTCTTCTCCAGGGAGAACAAAAGATCATTCTTCTGAAGGCCACCCTTCAGGGCGGCCATTGCGACTGATTGGTCCAAGTTCCGGACCTCCAGCACCGCGATGTTGAAGCGGTTGATGTAGGCCCGAATGGACTCCCCTTCCCTTTGCCTGATGTTGATGAGAGACTCTGAACCCTTCCGGGGGCACCGGCTGCTGACAAAATGGGCCACAAATTGGTGGCTCATTTGATCGAAGGAAAAGATGGTACCCGATTTCAAAGTCGAGTACCAGTTCCTCACCGCTCCCTTCAAGGTAGATGAGAAAGCCCGGCACAAAATGGCATCAGGAGCACCGTGAAGCAGCATCATCGTCCGGAAGGCCTCCAGATGATCAACGAGGTCCGAAGTCCCGTCGTAGCTTTCGAACTGGGGAAGCTTGAAGTTTGGCGGGATCGGTTTCTGCATGATCATTTGGGAGAAGGGAGGGTCAGTACAAATATCCTCACCATAAGCGGGGGGTGCATGGCGGAGTTCTTCAATCCGCCGGTTCATCTCCTGGAGCCTTCGGTCTAGGAAATCCTCTCGACTTCGAGTCTTGAGGGTCCTCTGGCAGAACGGGGACAGGGATCTTCCAGGGGTGGAGTCGTGGTCCGATTGAGGGCTCTCTACCCTCGGGTTTGTTTTCCCAGAAAGGACGGGGCGGCTGGCTCAGGTGGCCCGCCCCACCGTCGGATTCTGGCATCCCGGGGATGCCCTTTCCGGGTGCGTCGACGCCTGCGGTTGCTGCTGCTGCATAGCTTGCACAGCTTCGGCGAGGCCTCTGACCTGCTGTGCCAGCAAGTCAAACTGCTCCGCACCGACCGTCGCCGTCGGAGGAGGAGGAGGAAGAGGTTGAGAAATGGGAGGGGAGGCCGGAGCCTGAGATCTGGCCGCGGAGGCCGTGGATCGTCGCGTGGACGCCTTGCATGGAGGCATCAAGTATGGATCCCGCGGGGGAAACAAGGAGTGGGTGTCGGGGGAGACGATCGGGGGCGGCTCCGTTGAACGCTCCTTTAAGAACAAGGGTACTGCGAAGGCACAGGCCCCTTCCTCCAGCACCAATCCTGCTGGTGCAAAAATCCACTTGCGCCGGAGAAGCTGGAGTCGAGGAAGTCGTGGTCGCCATCGGGACCTGTAAAGGAAGTCTAAATCGGAGGTGGGGTTGCTCTGGCAAGACCCTCCGACGCTCAAGTCAGTTCTCTGCCTCAACAAGAATGGAGTGCTCGAATGAAGAATTTAGCAGAGTTTTTAGGTAAAAATGAGAGCTTAGAGAATAACGTATCTGGATCCCCCCTTTTTATAGGCGGAGGGGGTAACGGATTGATGGCGACGTTTGTAACCGCTTGTCAGAGGGCTGCCCAGGGTCAGGCGGAGTTTGCTGTGAAGAGTAGTGGAGTAGACTCGTGGCTATCACTGGGGCATGCCACGTGGGGTCTGCCGCGGGAAGTGGGGCGGCGTCTGTTGTTGCGACTTGCCAGCGGATGGGAAAATCACGCGGTATCCGTCGCAGGAAGTGGAGCAGGATTGTGGCCGTTATTGTGGCCTGCCAGGGAGTGATGGAGCGGCACGAAATCCACCGCAGGAAGTGGAGCAGGATCATGGTTGTTATTGTGGCCTGGGAGTACAGATCTGTCGGCTGAAGCCCGGCAGTGGTCGGAGCTGACGACGGAGCCCAGCTCCCGTGGGAGTCCGGGCGGAGTCCCCCTTGCAGTTGAAGTTGTCGGCGGAGTCCGGCTCCCGTAGGAGTCCGGACGAAGTCTGTCTGCAGTTGCTGGAGTCGAGGGCGAAGCCCGGCTCCCGTAGGAGTCCGGACGGAGTCTTCCTGCAATTAAAGTCAAAGGCGAGGTCCGGCTCCCATAGGAGTCTGGACAGGGCTTACCAGCAGTTGACGTTGAGGATGGAGCCCGACTCCCGTGGGAGTCCAGGTGGAGTCCCCCTTGCGATTGAAGTTGTCGGTGGAGTCCGGCTCCCGTAGGAGTCCGGACGAAGTCCTTCCAGAGTTGCTGGAGTCGAGGACGAAGCCCGGATACCGTAGGAGTCCGGGTGGAGTCTTCCTGCAATTAAAGTCAAAGGCGAGGTCCGGCTCCCGTAGGAGTCCAGACAGGGCTTACCAGCAGTTGACGCTGGGGACGGAGCCCGGCTCCTGTGGGAGTCCGGGCGGAGTCCCCCTTGCGGTTGAAGTTGTCGGCGGAGTCCGGCTCCCGTAGGAGTCCGGATGAAGTCTGTCTGCAGTTGCTGGTGTCGAGGATGAAGCCCGGCTCCCGTAGGAGTCCGGGCGGAGTCTTCCTGCAATTAAAGTCAAAGGCGAAGTCCGGCTCCCGTAGGAGTCCGGACAAGGCTTACCGGCAGTTGATGTCGAGGACGGAGCCCAGCTCCCATAGGAGTCCGGGCGGAGTCTACTTGTGATTGAAGTTGTCGGCGAAGTTCGGCTCCCGTAGGAGTCCGGACGAAGTCTGTCTGCAGCTGTTGGTGTCGAGGATGAAGCCCGACTCCCGTAGGAGTCCGGGTGGAGTCTTCCTTACGGTTGGAGTTGTCGGCGAAGTCCGGCTCCCGTAGAAGTCTGGACGAAGTCTGTCTGCAGCCGTTGGTGTCGAGGACGAAGCCCGGCTCCCGTAGTAGTCCGGGCAGAGTCTTCCTGCAATTAAAGTCAAAGGTGAAGTCCGGCTCCCGTAGGAGTCCGTACAAGGCTTACCGGCAGTTGATGTCGAGGACGGAGCCCGACTCCCGTAGGAGTCCGGGCGGAGTCTACTTGCGGTTGAAGTTATCAGCGGAGTCTGGCTCCCGTAGGAGTCCGGACGAAGTCCTTTCGGAGTTGATTCTGTCGAGGATCTCAGCTATGGGTATTTTATACCCAACACCAGTGCTCCCGTGGGAGTCCGGGTGGAGTCCCCCTTGCGGTTGAAGTTGTCGGTGGAGTCCGGCTCCCGTAGGAGTCCGGACGAAGTCCTTCCGGAGTCGATTCTGTCGAAGATCTCGGCTATGGGTATTTTATACCCAACAGTACTCAAATTGATAAGATTACCAGACCGTCCGATCATAAGAGATCAAAGAGATTAATCTTTCTTTTATCTATTCGATGGGTTCTCTTGTGATGTATAGGGGTGTCATTGTGATTCGATATCATAAAAAAAAATAAATAGATTTTTATAAATTATTTTGATCATAAATATATTTAGATTAGATCTAAAGTAATTTATGATTCATTACAATTAGATAAAATTCAGATATAAAATTATTTTGGATCTGAATTACATGTTATATAAGATATAATTGGTGTTGATCTAAAAGTTATCATGATGTATGAGATGTATGTATAAAGTTTAGATCATACCTATGTATGTTTAATTGTTAAACATATTATGAAATTTTATTTTTATGAATTGAAATATATGGTATGTTTCACCTGAAATCCTGATAGAATAGTTCTACAAACTAAAATGCATGTTTCACACACTTAATTTTGAATTAAGTATTGATGATCTAGATTTGAAAATTGAAGATCATTAAGACACCACATAAATCGATGGACGAAGCATTAGCTTAAATCAGATCCTTCTAATAGATTAGACCTAGGGTTAGAAACACATATGGACTAAATAGAGAAATTGGTTAAATCTAATCAAGTATTGAATTAGATTAGATCAATATTTCTCTGGATCAATCTTAATAGTTGAAGTTTGATCAAGTTTATATTTTTGACCTAATAAATGAACCATGATCGTCGCTTTATGGTTGAGCCCTAATCTTCTGTGTATCAAATCGAAACTAATTGACCAATTGGTGTCTATGGTAAGTTTGTCATATTCGATCAAATGGTTAGGAGCTATTTACCTAGATGCATCTACGATGAGTTAAGAGTACATCCCTCTCACTGATCTTACTTACCTGACAATATTGTAGATTGTGTTTTGATTAGATCACTGGTCATTCGTGCTGACCCATACCATTAAGGTGAATCAATGTGACTGATTTAAGTATCTTTAGACCAGCTTGTGTCTAATCCCCTATATGACTTAGTGAAGTCAATGGGAGGATTTATAGCTTGCAGGTCATCTTCTTCTTTTATTCTCAGATCAATGAAATCAATTTTTCTAAATTATTAGATTTATAAAATGATAGAGTTATGAGATAACTTGGTCATAGCCACCTATTAGGGTGTGTGATAATGAGTCTAATATTCTAAATAGGTATTGGAGGTGTCACATGCTTGGTGTCTATTGCATATTAAAATTATCATTCATCATATGACCATCATGATGTACCTTCAGATCAATACTCCAGTTGATTGAACCACACTCAGGCCTAAATATCTATTTGTTGGATGCACTTGGTGTGTCATGTTAATAGTTGGACCTAATCAAGATTTTCAGTGGAGGCACCACACGCCTGCTGAAGGAATGTCTGGGGCAAAATTTAATTGCTAGAAATTATTTGGAGAAATAATTGGTTATGAATCTACCCATGGATGCACTAAGATTGGTCGAGCCACACTTGGGCCCGAATGCAGTCTGTGTGGATTTTAGTACCCGCTAAGAAACTAATGTAATTTCTTGAGTTGGTGGTAGATGCTACCAATTCGTGAAAATAATGAAAGAACTTTTAGACTAAAGTCCATATCTTTAAGATTAAAAGTAATTCATGTACTAATTGGCTTATATTTTTTCTTTTAGTTATAGCCAACACACTACCCTTCATTTGTTGTTGGATAGTGACAAGCTCATCGAACCTAATTTCAATAGCTGGTATCAAAAGTTGAAGGTCGTCTTAGAGCATGAGAAGATTTTTTATGTCCTTACGGATGAGGCACCTAAAGAATCTATTGCCAATGCTTCTTGTGCTGCAAGAGACACTTACATGAAGTGGCTTAATGACCGTACGACTGTATGTTGTGTGATGAGTGCAGTTATGAATGACGAACTTAGTCATAAGTTCGAGGATGCACAGCCAGAGAAGATCATTCAAATGTTGAATGAGTCCTTCGGCACCCTTGAAGATGTGGAGAGATACAAAACCTCCTACATAGTGTTCAATACCCGTATGTGAGAGGAGACTTCAGTCACTGATCATATATTATATATGATTGAGCAGATTGAACACCTTAGCAAACTTGGCTTTCCGTTGTATGAACAGTTAGGTAAGGATGCTATCCTCAATTCGCTACCAAAATCCTACCTATCCTTTCTCAGTCATTATGGAATGATGAAGCTTATAGTGAACTACCATGATTTGCTAGGGTTACTATAGATTTTTGAGAAGAATCACCAGATCCAAAAGGAGCCAATGAATTTAGTGGGAGGTTCATCAGTAGATCATCAATCCTCTAGGAGGAGAAAGAAAAAAAAGATATAAAAATCTCGCACCGTCAATTCTAAGTAGAGCAAATCGTCAAAAGTTGACAAGAGCTAGGCAGAGTGCTTCTTTTGTAAGAAATTGGGTCATTGAAAGAGGAATTGTCCTGCTTACATAGCCATCCTTGATCCAAACAGACTTAAAAATAAGAGAAAGAAGCAAGCAGTTGCTTCACAAGATACGTATATGATAACTTCTTGTAATTTCTTTATTTGTGATACTACTACTTGGGTATTGGATACTAAAAGTTTGATTAATATATGCAATCATTATAGGGACTACAGATAAGTAGGAAGTTTCGAGAGGGTGAGTGGTTCTTTAACATTAGAGATAGAAGTCTTGTTCTAGTTCTGACTTTGGAAACTTTGCAGTCTGTCTTCGAGTCATATAGTGTCATATTAGATAATTGTTGTTGGTGCAAAAATCTGCTTGCGTCGGAGAAGCTGGAGTCGAGGAAGTCGCGGTCGCCGTCGGGACCTGCAAAGGAAGTCTAAACCGGAGGTGGGGTTGCTCCGGCAAGACCCTCCGACGCTCAAGTCAGTTCTCTGCCTCAACAAGAATGGAGTGCTCGAATGGAGAATTTAGCAGAGTCTTTAGGTAAAAATGAGAGCTTAAAGAATAACGTATCTGGGTCCCTCCTTTTTATAGGCGGAGGGGGTAACAGATTGATGGCGACGTTTGTAACCGCCTGTCAGAGGGCTGCCCAGGGTCAGGCGGAGTTTGCTGCGAAGAGTAGTGGAGTAGACCCGTGGCTATCGCTGGGGCGTGCCACGTGGGGTCTGCCGTGGGAAGTGGGGCGGCGTCTGTTGTCGTGACTTGCCAGCGGATGGGAGAATCGTGCGGTATCCGTCGCAGGAAGTGGAGCAGGATCGTGGCCGTTATTGTGGCCTGCTAGGGAGTGATGGAGCGGTGCGGAATCTGCCACAGAAAGTGGAGCAGGATCATGGTCGTTATTGTGGCCTGGGAGTGCAGATCCGTCGGCTGAAGCTCGACAGTGGTCGGAGCTGACGATGGAGCCCAGCTCCCATGGGAGTCCGGGCGGAGTCCCCCTTGCAGTTGAAGTTGTCGGCGGAGTCTGGCTCCCGTAGGAGTCCGGACGAAGTCTGTCTGCAGTTGCTGGAGTCGAGGGCGAAGCCCGGCTCCCGTAGGAGTCCGGGCGGAGTCTTCCTGCAATTAAAGTCAAAGGCGAGGTCCGGCTCCCGTAGGAGTCCGGACAGGGCTTACCAGCAGTTGACGTTGAGGACGGAGCCCGGCTCCCATGGGAGTCCGGGTGGAGTCCCCCTTGCGGTTGAAGTTGTCGACGGAGTTCGGCTCCCGTAGGAGTCCGGACGAAGACCTTCCAGAGTTGCTGGAGTCGAGGGCGAAGCCCGACTCCCGTAGGAGTCCGGGCGGAGTCTTCCAACAATTAAAGTCAAAGGCGAGGTCCGGCTCCCGTAGGAGTCCGGACAGGGCTTACCAGCAGCTGACGCTGGGGACAGAGCCCGACTCCCGTGGGAGTCCGGGCGGAGTCCCCGTTGCGGTTGAAGTTGTCGGCAGAGTCCGGCTCCCGTAGGAGTCCGGACGAAGTCTGTCTGCAGTTGCTGGTGTCGAGGATGAAGCCCGACTCCCGTAGGAGTTCGGGCGGAGTCTTCCTGCAATTAAAGTCAAAGGCGAAGTTCGGCTCCCGTAGGAGTCCGGACAAGGCTTACCGGCAGTTGATGTCGAGGACGGAGCCCGACTCCCGTAGGAGTTCGGGCGGAGTCTACTTGCGGTTGAAGTTGTCGGCGGAGTTCGGCTCCCGTAGGAGTCCGGACGAAGTCTGTCTGCAGCCGTTGGTGTCGAGGATGAAGCCCGGCTTCCGTAGGAGTCCGGGCGGAGTCTTCCTCACGGTTGGAGTTGTCGGCGGAGTCCGGCTCCCGTAGAAGTCTGGACGAAGTCTGTCTGCAGCCGTTGGTGTCGAGGACGAAGTCCGGCTCCCGTAGGAGTCCGGGCGGAGTCTTCCTGCAATTAAAGTCAAAGGCGAAGTTCGGCTCCCGTAGGAGTTCGGACAAGGCTTACCGGCAGTTGATGCTGAGGACGGAGCCCGACTCCCGTAGGAGTCCGGGCGGAGTCTACTTGCGGTTGAAGTTGTCAGCGAAGTCCGGCTCCCGTAGGAGTCCGGACAAAGTCTGTCTGCCACCGTTGGTGTCGAGGACGAAGCCCGGCTCCCGTAGGAGTCCGGGCGGAGTCTTCCTGCAATTAAATTCAAAGGCGAAGTCCGGCTCCCGTAGGAGTCCGGACAAGGCTTACCGACAGTTGATGTCGAGGACGAAGCCTGGCTCCCGTAGGAGTCCGGGCGGAGTCTACTTGCGGTTGAAGTTGTCGGTGGAGTCCGGCTCCCGTAGGAGTCCGGACGAAGTCTGTTTGTAGTCGTCGGTGTCGAGGACGAAGCCCGGCTCCCATAGGAGTCCGGGCGGAGTCTTCCTGCAATTAAAGTCAAAGGCGAAGTCCGGCTCCCGTAGGAGTCCGGACAAGGCTTACCGGCAGTTGATGTCGAGGACGGAGCCCGGCTCCCGTAGGAGTCCGGGCGGAGTCTACTTGCGGTTGAAGTTGTCGGTGGAGTCCGGCTCCCATAGGAGTCCGGACGAAGTCCTTCCGGAGTTGATTCTGTCGAGGATCTCGGCTATGGGTATTTTATACCCAACACCAGGGCTCCCGTGGGAGTCCGGGTGGAGTCCCCCTTGCGGTTGAGGTTGTCGGCGGAGTCCGGCTCCTGTAGGACTCCGAATGAAGTCCTTCCAGAGTCGATTCTGTCGAGGATCTTGGCTATGGGTATTTTATACCCAACACCAGTCTCCCTACTTTCGAGTTTGAATTTCGAACGAAGGAAGTACAGAGAGATGGGCACAGCCGAAGCCGTCCCCTCGAAGCCTGCGCACTGCCGCCCCCAGATATTTTGGCATTAATTATGCGCGTGTCGGAGTCTTTTCGAATTGGGGCGATACGAAGGGACTCTTCGAAATTCCCGTAGGTACACTGGCCCAGGTATGGCACAATAATAGTCTTGCCAACCGTCAGCCGCTTTTAGCCGCCTGCCAGGGGGAGTGGGACACGTGCCGGGTGTGGACTGGCTTGGGGGGATTCGTGATCATTATGGCGCCAGATCCCAGGGTCTATTTAAATCCGTCCTCCCACCTTTAGGTGCCCTGCCTCGTTCCAGAGTTTCTATCGGTGTCTGCCTTCTCTTCGAGAGCCCTGTTTCAGTGGGCACCTTCTCGAGCCATAGGTGTCTTCCAAATCGTCCCTGTCTTCGTCCCTCTGGTCCCTCAGAGCGATATAGGTTGGTTCCAGCACCTTCAACCTTCTTCCCACTGCCTAGGGACTTCCTCTCTGTCATCATTTATTTATTTTTTCTTAGCATCCCTCCGAGTTAGTTTCCTGTGGCCTCTCGTTCCCCATCTTGTCCGTCTTCTTAGGGACTTCTAGAGCCCTCCTTCGAAACTACCCAAAAATGTCGTCCGGCTCTTCCGCTCCCTGCAGCTCTGGGAGCTCTTCCGCCTCAAATCCCCAGGTCCCACGCCCCGTAGACGAACCTGCGTCTGGGGCTGGGCTCCTCCCGGTTTTTGCACCAGGCGCCATTCCATGTTCCCTGACCTCGGAGGAACTCCTTCAGATAAGGGTTCAGTATGGAGTTCCTCCGGAGTACGACCTGGAGCTGCCTGGCCCTTCTGACCGGGCCAGCACTCCTCCACCTGATCGTTTTTGTTTGTACCAGGAAGCGTTCCATGCCGGACTCCGGCTTCCGCTTTTTCCTTTGTTGTTGCCCTTTTCCGCTTCTTAGACATCTCCTTGGCTTTCGTGGCCCCAAATTCTTTCAGGTTTTTGATAAGATTTCTCTCCCTTTGCCACGTAGTCGAGGTCCAACCGTCCCTCTCCCTGTTTAGGCACTTCTATACTTTCAAGCGCCATCCTTCGGCGAAGGACTGGTGGTACTTCTCCCCCTAGTTCGGCAAGAAGGGGTTGCTGAAAGGCGCCCCTTCTTCAATCCACAATTGGAAGGAGAAACACCTCTTCGTCCACTGCCCGACCTTGAGACTGGGCCTGCCCCCTTGGGGCTCTCTGAGGGATTCTGTCCGTCGGGCCCCCAGCCTGGGGGAGGATGACCTCCAGGCTGCCCGGAAGCTTCTAGCTTACTCCGCTCCTTCCCTTCCCAATCTTCTGAGGGAGCAATTTCTTTTCAACATCGGCCTGAATCCCCAGGATCCAGCGAGTATTCATCTTTTACCTTATCTTCTCTTTTCATGCCTTTCTTCTTCTCCTCTCTCTTTTTCCCCTCTGTTTCTTTCTTTCTTTCTTCTTTCTTTCTTTCTTTCTTTCTTCTTTTTTTTTTTTTTTTTTTGACTCTTGATTGATCGGTTTGCTTCTTTCCTTTTCTCTCTCTCTTTTTCTCCCCCCCCCTTTTTTTTTTTTTTTTTTTTTTTTTTTTAGGAATGGACGCCGAAGCAGCGCGGATGCTTGCCCCGGCCATCGAAAAGGTGCTGCGACCTCCGGATCGGCGAAGAGGGCTAGGGCGGAGGAGTCGAGCTTAGCAGCACCCGTCCAGGCAGCCCCGACCATCGACATTCCCTCGGATGCCGAGCCAACGGCCCCCCGGGCCTCCTCGAGGAGTCCGCCGACTGGGGCCCCCATTTCGGGGGTCCACTCCACGGAGGCACCCATAGCCGAGAGGAAAAGAAGGAAATCGGTGGCCCGCAGGGCGAGTAGCCGCCGAACTGCCGCGGACGAGTCCCTCTGCTCCGAAGAGGGGTCGGAGAATCCCTTCAATGATAGGGACTTGATCAGGCGGTTGATCGACGGTTGCATTCTGCCTAACGTCGTTGAGAGGATCGACCACGTCGATCCTGAGCAGCGGGCCTGAAACTCTTTGGGGTCCTTCCTTGAGGTAAGCGACTCTTCATTTACATGGCTGTTCGGCCTTTGTTCTAATTCCCTAGCTGCCCTCGCAGATTGGGCACTAGCTCCTCACCTATATCGAGGCGGTGAACCGTGAGAGGAGGGACATCCTCCAGGTGGAGGAACGCTGTCAGGCCGAGGCTGCTCGTCTCCAAGCAAAGACGGCCGAAGTAGTCGCCCTCCAGGAGGCCCTGGAAAGAGAGAAACGAGCCCGGGAGGAGGAGAGGCGGACCTTGGAGGAATCAGCGAGAAAGGCGGAGGCCGAGGTCGCCAACTTGATCGAGCAAACTTTGGTCCTGGTCTCGGAGGCCAGAGCCCTTGCGGTAGAGGAATTCAAGGCCTCCGCAGAGATGAGGGATCTGAAGGTCCAATTTGGCCAGGAGGCATTCATAAGGGGGTTCGAGCTCTGCCAAGATAAGGTGGCCAAAAAATTTCCAGAGCTCGACCTCAGCTTCCTAGGTGAGGAGTCTGAAGATGAGACCGGTCCCTCGCCAGCCGCCACTGCTGTCGCAGCCCCTTTGCCGGAGACGCCGAGTTCTCCAACCCCCGCCCCTGAGGTCTGAGACCTCCGATCTTGTACCTTTACTTCGTCGTAATTTTTCTTTTCTGTTTGTCTTCAAAAATTGTCCAATCAATAAAGTTGAATTTCTTGTCGTGGATGGTTTCTCCTCCCCCCCCTCCTTTTTCCTGCTCTTCTTCCTGCAATGAGTCGTGCTTTGACGCCTTTGCCTTCCGATGGCAGTGCCCTGCAGAAGCACTCCCCCTGCCCCTGGGGGTCCCGCTGAAATCAACGATCCAGCGGCTGAAAAAGGACGTCCTTCACCTGGCAAAGAAGTTAAAGAAGACGGAAGGTGAGCTCCGCAGATTGAGAGAAGGTCATTCTGAAGCCACCGCTGAGTGCACCCACTTTCGGAATCTCCACGTGAAGGGGATCATGGAGTATAGCCGGAGGAAGACGGACTTCACGAAGGAACTCGAGAAATGCAAGAAGAGCGCCAGTGACCGAATTTGGGCCCAGGCCGCCAGGATCAGTGCCCTCAAGGTGGAATTGTCAGCTGCGAAGGGGAAGATCGGCCAGCTGAAAGGAAATTCATCCCGGCTCTTGGCCCGGGTCGACGATGACCAAAAGTGGTTGAAGAAGGTCTCCGACCTTCAGCAGCAGCTTCAGGATGCCGAGGTGAGCCATGACGTGCATCGGGCTAGCTGGCGTAGGCAGGTGGAAGAATAAAAAGGGAGGTTCAGGACGGCGGCCGACGAAGTCGTCCGTCTCCAGAGGTAGCTGGCTAGCAGGGCACCGCTCACTTTCGCCCGAGATTTTGAAGAGCTCCAAGCCCTAAGAGGCACCGTTGAGGGGATTTCTGTCTCCCTCGGGGAAAAGACAGCTGAGCTGCAACAGCTGAAGATCCAACTGGCACTCGAGCAGTGGGCCGTCGCGGATGCGGAGGCAGAATCCGAGGTTTTGAGGAAGAGGCATCGAGAGGCGGAGGCCGAGAGCTAGCGACTTCGTCGGGCGCTCCAGGACGCGCTGCAGAAAAGGGAAGAGCTAGAAGAAGAAATTAAGAATCTAAGGCAGTCCTGGGTAAGGGATGGAGTAGATAATTCTAAGTCGGAGGGAGCAGGGCCTCCTTAGAGTTCTTTTCGTCTTTCTGTCTTTCATGTATTTACTTCCCTTTTTGTCGTTTTGCCTTTCTTCCCTTGGCCTTCCGGGCTTTGTAGCGTGTATATTGGAAATAGAATGAAAAGGGTGTTCTGTGTTACCTCGTCTGCGCATTGCACTAAATTGCCGCCCGCCGAACTTTTCTTGTCGTTTGACCTATCTGACGTAGTCATCGTCGGGGGGGGGGGGGGCGCCCGATCGTCGATGCGTTAGCTCGCCTTTCTCGTCGCACATGGCCGTAAGCCCGAGCTTGACCGTCCGGGCTCTGCATTACCTCAGGGATGTCGTTGTCTTCCTAACCGGTGTCGAAAGTCTTTTTAGAGGCCGGGGGTGTTCGGTAGGAACTCCCCGTTTCAGTTGGGACGAAGTCCTTTAGGTCTTTTGGTGCGGTTCATCCTTCATCTGTTTCTATCGTAGTTTGCCATCCTTCCTTTTTACTATTCCTCTTCTACTCGAAGTGAGGGCCCCCCCCCGCTTTTCACAGGGTTGCATAGAAGCGAGGAGGTGCCGCTGAGGGGCTTTTTCCTTTCATCCGATTTTGTTGGGCGGCCGGGTTTCGCCACCATCAGCCCTTGCTGCAGGAGTCGCGGGGGAGCCCGGTTCCCATAGGAGTCCGGGTGGGGTCTTCCTTGGCGTCGCGTGCGGAGCCCGGCTCCCGTAGGAGTCCGGGTGGAGTCTTCCTTGGCATCGTGAACGGGGCCCGGCTCCCATAGGAGTCTGGGCCTTCCATTTTGCTCGAGCCAGGGTGAGGTTCTCCTCCCGTTCCCAGCTCGGCTGTGGGGCACGTTAGGGCGCTATAAGGCTTCTCCCCCCATCCGGTCTAAAAGAACCTGGTCTTTGACTTTGCTCATGTCAGGACGAGGTTCTCCTCCTATTCCTGACATGGCTGTGGGGGCACATTAGGGTGTTGTAAGGCCTCTCCCCCCATCCGGTCTAAAAGAACCGGGCCTTTGACTTTGCTCATGTCAGGACGAGGTTCTCCTCCTGTTCCTGACATGGCTATGGGGGAACATTAGGGTGCTGTAAGGCCTCTCCCCCCATCCGATCTAAAAGAACCGGGCCTTTGACTTTGCTTATGTCAGGACGAGGTTCTCCTCCTGTTCCTGATATGGCTGTGGGGCACATTAGGGTGCTGTAAGGCCTTTCCCCCATCCGGTCTAAAAGAACCGGGCCTTTGACTTTGCTCATGTCAGGACGAGGTTCTCCTCCTGTTCCTGACATGGCTGTGGGGGCATATTAGGGCGCTGTAAGGCCTCTCCCCCATCCAATTTTGAGATAGTCGGACTTTCATTTTAGGTATGCTTGGATGGGGTTCTCCCCCGCTCCGAGCATAACTTTATTTTTGGAGGGGTCATATCCAGTCATAATAAATCCACGCCAGATGGGAAGAGTAAGTCAGGTAGAAAGAAATTTAGATTCAAGATGAAATCGTAAGTGATACATTTACAGATTTTTCGAGTTTCACGGTCGTGGGTGGTCCGATCCTCCTTGAGGCCCTCCGGTGATGGAGTCGATGGTCCCGATGGGAGGTCGGTCCCCGGGTTGCTCCTCCTTTCTTGACGGTTCAGGCTGTGGAAGGGCCCTTGGTCGATCTCCCCTACCCTCGGGCCTGCACCGGATGAACCTGTCGAGTCGACCTCGCCGAATGAGCTCCTCGATCTCATCCCGAAGCTGGATGCATTCCTCTGTGTCGTGGCCGTGGTCGCGGTGGTAGAGGCAGAATTTGTTGGGGTTGTGCTTCCCGGGGTGTGTGCGCATCCTCTCCGGCCTAGGGAGCTGCTCCCTGACCTCCATCAATACCTGGGCCTTCGAGGCATTGAGGGGGGCGTAGTTGCGGAATCTCCCTGGTGGGGAACCCCGCCGAACCCCGCAATCCGGGCTTCTCTGCCTGCGCGCCCGGGGTGGAGTATGGGCGCGCTTATGCCCAGGAGGGATCGAGAACGCAGCCGGGCTTCCTTTGGCCTTTTTTCAATTGCGGGCTTACTCGAGTCTCCCGCTTGCCGCTCCCTCGCCGTCTCTTCATCCTTCATTTTGAAGGCTTCTTCCGCTCGGGCGTATCCTTCGGCCCGGGCCAGCAAATCAGTGAAATCCCTGGGATATTTCTTCTCCAGGGAGAAAAAAGATCATTCTTCTAAAGGCCACCCTTCAGGGCGGCCATTGCGACTGATTGGTCCAAGTTCCGGACCTCCAGCACCGCGATATTGAAGCGGTTGATGTAGGCCCGAATGGACTCCCCTTCCCTTTGCCTGATGTTGATGAGGGACTCCGAACCCTTCCGGGGGTGCCGGCTGCTGACAAAATGGGCCACAAATTGGTGGCTCATTTGATCGAAGGAAAAGATGGTACCCGGTTTCAAAGCCGAGTACCAGTTTCTCACCGCTCCCTTCAAGGTAGACGGGAAAGCCCGGCACAAAATGGCATCAGGAGCATCGTGAAGCAGCATCATCGTCCAAAAGGCCTCCAGATGATCAACCGGGTCCGAAGTCCCGTCGTAGCTTTCTAACTGGGGAAGCTTGAAGTTTGGCCGGATCGGTTCCTGCATGATCATTTGGGAGAAGGAGGGTCAGTACAAATATCCTCACCATAAGCGGGGGGCGCATGGCGGAGTTCTTCAATCCGTCGGTTCATCTCCTGGAGCCTTCGGTCCAGGAAATCCTCTCGACTTCGATTCTCGAGGGTCCTCTGGCAGAACGGGGGCAGGGATCTTCCAGGGGTGGAGTCGTGGTCCGATTGAGGGCTCTCTACCCTCGGGTTTGTTTTCCCAGAAGGACGGGGGGCTGGCCCAGGTGGCCCGTCCCGTCGCCGGATTCTGGCATCCCAGGGATGCCCTTTTCGGGTGCGTCGACGCCTGCGGCTGCTGCTGCTGCATAGCTTGCACAGCTTCAGCGAGGCCTCTAACCTGCTGTGCCAGCAAATCAAACTACTCTGCACCGACCACCGCCGCCGGAGGAGGAGGAGAGGTTGAGAAATGGGAGGGGAGGCCGGAGCCTGAGATCTGGCCGCGGAGGCCATGGACCGTCGCGTGGATGCCTTGCGTGGAGGCATCAAGTATGGATCCCACGGGGGAAACAAGGAGTGGGTGTCGGGGAGACGATCGGGGGCGGCTCCGTTGAACGCTCCTTTAAGAACAAGGGTACTGCGAAGGCACAGGCTCCTTCCTTTAGCGCCAATCCTGTTGATGCAAAAATCCGCTTGCACCGGAGAAGCTGGAGTCGAGGAAGTCGCGGTCGCCATCGGGACCTGCAAAGGAAGTCTAAACTGGAGGTGGGGTTGCTCCGGTAAGACCCTCCGACGCTCAAGTCAGTTCTCTGCCTCAACAAGAATGGAGTGCTCGAACGGAGAATTTAACAGAGTTTTTAGGTAAAAATGAGAGCTTAGAGAATAACGTATCTGGGTCCCCCCTTTTATAGGCGGAGGGGGTAACAGATTGATGGCGACGTTTGTAACCGCCTATCAGAGGGCTGTCCAGGGTCAGGCGGAGTTTGCTGCGAAGAGTAGTGGAGTAGACCCGTGGCTATCGCTGGGGCATGCCACGTGGGGTCTGCCGCGGGAAGTGGGGCGGCGTCTGTTGTCGCGACTTGCCAGTGGATGGGAGAATCGTGCGGTATCCGTCGCAGGAAGTGGAGCAGGATCGTGGCCGTATTGTGGCCTGCCAGGGAGTGATGGAGCGGCACGGAATCCGTCGCAGGAAGTGGAGCAGGATCATGGTCGTTATTGTGGCCTGGGAGAGCAGATCGTCCGGCTGAAGCTCGGCAGTGGTCAGAGCTGCGACGGAGCCCAGCTCCGTGGAGTCCGGGCCGGAGTCCCCCTTGCAGTTGAAGTTATCGGCGGAGTCCGGCTCCCGTAGGAGTCCGGACGAAGTCTGTTTGCAGTTGCTGGAGTCGAGGGCGAAGCCCGGCTCCCGTAGGAGTCCGGGCGGAGGTCTTCCTGCAATTAAAGTCAAAGGCAAGGTCCGGCTCCCGTAGGAGTCCGGACAGAGGCTTACCAGTAGTTGACGTTGAGGATGGAGCCCGGCTCTCGTGGGAGTCCGGGTGGAGTCCCCCTTGTGATTGAAGTTGTCGGCGGGAGTCTGGCTCCCGTAGGAGTCCGGACGAAGTCCTTCCGGAGTTGCTGGAGTCGAGGGGCGAAGCCCGGCTCCCGTAGGAGTCCGGGCGGGAGTCTTCCTGCAATTAAAGTCAAAGGCGAGGTCCGACTCCCGTAGGAGTCCGGACAGGGCTTACCAGCAGTTGACGCTGGGGGACGGAGCCCGGCTCCCGTGGGAGTCCGGGCAGAGTCTCCCTTGCAGTTGAAGTTGTCGTGGAGTCCGGCTCCCGTAGGAGTCCGGACGAAGTCTGTCTGCAGTTGCTGGTGTCGAGGACGAAGCCCGACTCCCATAGGAGTCCGGGCGGATTCTTCCTGCAATTAAAGTCAAAGGCAAAGTCCGGCTCCCGTAGCAGTCCGGACATGGCTTACCGACAGTTGATGTCTAGGATGGAGCCCGGCTCCCGTAGGAGTCCGGGCGGAGTCTACTTGCAGTTGAAGTTGTCGGCGGAGTCCGGCTCCCGTAGGAGTCCGGACGAAGTCTGTCTGCAGCCGTTGGTGTCGAGGACGAAGCCCGGCTCCTGTAGGAGTCCGGGCGGAGTCTTCCTCGCGGTTGGAGTTGTCGGCGGAGTCCGGCTCCCGTAGAAGTCTGGACGAAGTCTGTCTGCAGCCGTTGGTGTCGAGGACGAAGCCCGGCTCCCGTAGGAGTTCGGGCGGAGTCTTCCTACAATTAAAGTCAAAGGCGAAGTCCGGCTCCCGTAGGAGTCCGGACAAGGCTTACCGACAGTTGATGCTGAGGACGGAGCCCGGCTCCCGTAGGAGTCCGGGCGGAGTCTACTTGCGGTTGAAGTTGTCGGTGGAGTCCGGCACTCCCGTAGGAGTCTGGACGAAGGTCTGTCTGCCGCCGTTGGTGTCGAGGATGAAGCCCGGCTCCCGTAGGAGTCCGGGCGGAGTCTTCCTGCAATTAAAGTCAAAGGCGAAGTCCGCTCTCGTAGGAGTCCGGACAAGGCTTACCGGCAGTTGATGTCGAGGACGGAGCCCGGCTCCCGTAGGAGTCCGGGCCGGAGTCTACTTTGGGTTGAAGTTATGGTACGAGTTCGGTCCCGTTGGAGTCCGGACGAAAGTCTGTCTGCAGCCGTTGGTGTCGAGGACGAAGCCCGGCTCCCGTAGGATCCGGGCGGAGTCTTCCTGCAATTAAAGTCAAAGGCGAAGGTCTGGCTCCCGTAGAGTCCGGACAAGGCTTACCGACAGTTGATGTCGAGGACGGAGCCGACTCCCTAGGAGTCCGGGCGGAGTCTACTTGCGGTTGAAGTTGTCGGTGGAGTCCGGCTCCCGTAGGAGTCCGAGCGAAGTCCTTCCAGAGTTGATTCTATCGAGGATCTCGGCTATGGGTTTTATACCCAACACCAGGGCTCCCGTGGGAGTCTGGGTGGAGTCCCCCTTGCGGTTGAGGTTGTCGGTGGAGTCCGGTCCCGTAGAGTCCGGACGAAGTCCTTCCGGAGTCGATTCTGTCGAGGATCTCGCTATGGGTATTTTATACCCAACAATTGTCATTATTATCCTTCTTTTTTGATAAATGTCATCTCTGTAGGTTTTTTGGCCAAACTTGATTATAAGTTTTATAATAAAGGATGATTTTGTGATATCATTATGAATGATACTATAATTGTACATAGACAATTGAAACATGGCATAACATAATATCACAGCCTGTCAGTGTAATGTACACAACTAGTAAACACCCTAAATTAGATAATGTTGGTGAATTCTATCTTTCGCATTGTAGGTTTGATCATGTGAACAAAGAAGAGTAGGTTGATCAAGGAATGTATCCTTAAAATAGATAATTGTGAATCATTGCTCTACCTACGAATCCTGTCTACTTGGTAAGATGACTAAGTCACCTTTTAAGAAAAAAGTAAGAGAGCCAATGATGTCTTAGATCTAATACATATTGATGTGTGTGGACCTATGAACATAAGTGCTAGAGAAGGATACTACTACTTCATTACATTTACAGATGACCTATCAGATATGGGTATGTCTATCTTATGAAGCATAAGTCAAATCAGAATATTCAAATAATTTTGTACTGAAGTAGAGAAATAGACTGAAAAGAGTATTAAGATCCTTCAATCAGATCGAAGAGGTGAATACCTTT